>NC_142165.1:59573950-59883200 GCF_029865625.1 Vigna umbellata | reverse complement strand
CAAATATGAAATAAATTGGGCTTCTATGCTGACTGGACTGGCACTGGGTTGTTGAAATTGGGCCACTTGAGCTGCCACTGCATAAGGCTGAAAGTGAATTGGGCTGCATGGGCTGATTTCAATTAATTGGAACGACGCCGTTTTGGAGGCTGGCAGCTGCAGTTCCATTGGGGGTCTTTGCGTGCGTAATTCATTTGGGGAAAGAATTCAATGTGCTTGCATTTGGAGAGAAGAAACACTTAAGCTAGGGCTTGTGCGAGAGAAGCAAGTGAGAAGAAAAGCTCTCGCCACTTACCCAAAGAAGAACCTGACCGGTGGAGCTGAAGACGTGACCGGAGCGCGATCCTCGCCAGAGAAGAAGCTGACCGAAGCTTAAATGGATCGGAGGATTTAGAGCGCACAGCTTTTGGAGACCGTTGGATCAAGGTGAAGCTCGAAGCGTCACAGCAAGGTTCCCCCTCTCCCATTTTTCTTTTCTCCCTTTCTTTTCTCTTTTTGTTTTTCGACCCTATATAAAGGGCTTTCACCATGTAAATAGGGATATAGAGAACGTATCTTCACACACTGTATACCTTTTCAGTTTACAGTCCTCGTTCTATAGTTTAGGGCTTTTATGCTTTCGTAGGATTAGAGTTTTTGGTTGCTGGATTTCGCCGATAAGCTTGCGAGAGTGACAGACCGTGAGTGCATTGTTGAATCCGGTAGTGTGTAATTTTCTTTCTCATGATTAATAAAGTGCAATTTTGTGCTTCTTTCTCAGTTCTTGTTTGCGTTTTGATGTTGTTCACTGTTTTGATTTATGTGCTTGTTATGTTTGAGAAATTGAATTGGACTCCGATTCTCTGCATCTTTGCGATTCCTCTTTGGAATTAAATGACATCGTAGTGAGCATTCTTTATCGAGATGTCTTCTCGAGACAGAGAAGAGTCCAATGTATAAAGATTCATCCGAATTTCTTTTTGTATATCAGATTTAAATTTTGTTCTATGCTTCAGTTCATTTGTTTGTGAATTTTAGATTGATGAATAGGTTAATGAACATTGGTTGGACAAATTAGTGGAAAGAGTCAATTTCAAGGTTCTGAAATATGACTTAGAATCACCTGGATTGGGATTCATATTATCAGGATGTCTTCCTGAGAGCTTTAAGCACTCTTTTATTCAGTCTAATGTGCATTTCACCTATGACTTCAATTCTGTTTTTGAGATTGTTATATTGCTTTTGATTAGTTAGAATTTAGGTACTGTTTTTGCTTTGTTTCAATTCTAAATTCTGTTCTTGATTGATTTCTGGTGATATATAGATTAGGATAGAGTGATCTATGTTGCTAATTTGGTTTCATTGCTAGTTGATTTCTGTTTTAGCCAATACTTCTTACTTTGATTTTTATCTTCCTGTGAATAGACTAGGTTTAGTAGATTAGATGTTGAACTGTCCACTCTTTTGGTTCTGATACATGTATATACTACTTCTTTAGGGATCTTAGTATCTTGTTCAGTTTTAGTTTTGGTTTCCTTGCATTGTTAACTGTTAGCATTCATAGGTTAGTTTTAATTGCATTCAGTTCTCATTTTAGTTTAGGTTCTGTTATGTTATGCATTCATTTTATAATTTAGCTTAGGTTTCAGTTTTGTTTTTATTTCTTTGCATTTTATTTCTTCATCTTTTTCCTTTATACAGATTTGATTCATTCATTCTTTTATCTTTAATTTCATTGTTCATATTTCATTTCCCTACCTTGCATTAGTAGTTCATTAGGTGTTAAATAAATACAAGATTCAATTCTACACTTTAAACTTAATTCTAGCCGAGTTTTTGGATTGATTCCCTGGTTGTCCTATACTACATTAGTGAGGACTAGGGTTTGTTGACTTTTAGTGCGACCTAAAAGCCTTTCAACACATATATTTCTTAATTTCTCATGCTCATATTTGAAGTCTCACATTTGTTCTTCACTATCATCTACACGATCTTTTACAAAGACATTTATCTCATTCTCTCCTTCTCATGTATATAAGTTCAAGATATATACGATCATTGCAAGTGAGTGTTAGAATTGGTCAACTAAACAAAGAGAATTGCATCCTCCGTTCAGAGAAAATTAAAGATGCTTAATTCTTGGTTTCACAAAAGAGAAAATCAACAATATTTTAGAAAGCTTAAAAATAGGGAAACGAAGTGAATGGAGAATATTGCTTATGTACACTTATAAATACATGTTGTGTATTCCTTTGTAATTCATTCCAACAAGTAGAGAAGAAACGTAGGCAAGAATAAGCTAAGAGAGAGAAAAGTGAATTTGTTTCTAAATTTTTCTTTATCAATAATATATTTGGAGTATAATTTCAAAAGTTTAATTTGAGTGTTATTATTCCGCGTTTGTATTTTTCTCTCACAAATCTGATTAAGAGAAATTGTGCATAATTTTCTAACAACTGGTATCAGAGCCGATTGTTATTATTATAATCAACGGTTCAAAGGGAGTCAGATTATAAGTGGGAGAAATGGCTACAGATGAAGGAAAGATAAAAATTTAGAAGTTCGATGGTACGGACTTTGTGGCTTTTTGGAAGATGCAGATTGAAGATTATTTGTATCAGAAAAAACTATACCAACCTCTCTCGGGACATCAACCAGAAAACATGAAGGATGAAGATTGGACTCTTCTCGACCGACAAGCTCTCGGAGTTATTCGATTAACATTATCCTACAATGTTGCGTTTAATATTGCAAAAGAAAAGACCACAATGGGTCTTATGACAACTCTTTCAAGTATGTATGAAAATTCGTCAACCTCAAATAAAGTTCATTTGATGAGGCGGTTATTTAATTTGTGGATGTCAGATGGCTCAATGGTAGCGCAACATCTTAATGAACTCAATATAGTCACAACTCAATTGAGTTCAGTTGGAATCGAATTTGATGACGAAGTACGACCTTGATACTTTTGTCTTCTCTACCGGAAAGTTGGAATGCTACAGTCACACTTGTGAGTAGCTCATCAGGCAGTAATAAATTGAAGTTTGATGATGTTCGTGATCTGATTCTTAGTGAAGAGATTCGACGAAAAGAGTTGGGAGAATCTTCAACCTCTTCAGTTTTGCATACAGAGTCAAGGGGAAGAAGTTCGAACAGAGGATATGGACATGGAAGATCCAAGAAGGTCCAATTCTAAGAATCATCGTAGTTTCAAAAACTCCAAGACAATTGAGTGTTGGAATTGTGGAAAGGTGGGACACTAAAAAAATCAGTGCAGGAATGCACGGAAGAATCACGAGGATAAAGCAGAAGCAAATGTTGCTTCAACCTCAGGAGGAGAAGATGCATTGATATGTTCTTTAGAGAACAAGGAAGAGTCTTGGGTGTTAGACTCTAGAGCATCCTTTCATGCCACCTCACAAAGAATTCTTCGAGAATTATGTTCTTGGAAACCTTGGAAAAGTTTACCTTGGTAATGAGTAGTCTTGTGAGATTGCTGGTATAGGTGTGGTGAAGAATAAGTTAAATGGGTTTGTATGGGAATTGAAAAATGTTAGACATATTCCCGACCTAACAAAGAACTTAATCTCAGTAGGCCAATTGGCCAATGATGGCTACACAACAGTCTTCCACGGTGATCATTGGAAGATTTCAAAGGGTGCAATGACAATTGCTCGTGGTAGGAAGAGTAGTACTCTCTACAAGACAGAAGGAGCTTGTCATTTGATTGTAGTTGCAATGAATGAAAATCCTAACCTATGGCACATGAGTTTAGGTCATATGAGCGAGAAAGGGATGAGGATCATGCACTCAAAGGGGAAACTACCAAGTCTTCGGTCAATAGAATTTGACATGAGTGAAGACTGTATACTTGGAAAGCATAAACGAGTAAGCTTTCAAAGAAGTGGAAGAATCCCAAAGAAAGAAAGACTTGAGCTTGTTCACTCTGATGTTTGGGGTCCAACAACCGTCTCATCCATTGGTGGTAAGTGATACTTTGTGACTTTTATTGATGACCACTCTAGGAAGGTATGGACATACTTTCTTAAAAATAAGTCTGAAGTATTTGAAGCTTTCATAATTTGGAAAGCCATGGTAGAAAATGAGACAGGATTAAAGATAAAAAAGCTTAGATTGGATAATGGTGGTGAATATGAAGACACTAGATTTAAGAAGTTTTGCTATGAGCATGGGATCAGAATGGAGAGGGCAGTGTCAGGTACGCCTCAACACAATGGTGTGGCAGAGCGTATGAATAGAACGTTGAGAGAGAAAGCCAGAAGCTTGAGTTTGCAATCAGGCTTACCAAAGAAGTTTTGGACAGAAGCAATCAACACAGCAACTTACTTAATCAACCGAGGTCTGTCGGTTCCATTGGAGCACAAAATACCAGAAGAAGTATGGAATGGTAAAGAGATAAAACTATCACATCTCAAAATTTTCAGTTGTGTAGCATATGTGCACATTAGTGATCAAGGCAGAAATAAGCTTGATCCTAAATCGAAGAAATGCACTTTCATCGGTTATGGTGAAGATGAGTTTGGCTACAGGTTATGGGATAATGAAAATCAAAAGATGATTCGTAGTAGAGATGTGATATTCAATGAAAAGGTGATGTATAAGGACGGGAACAACACATATAATAACAACTCAGAACAGAGTAAACCAGTGTATGTGGAGATGGATAATGTCCCAGAAACTCCTGTAATTGAGACTCCTTAGTCAGAGGAATCATGTGAAAATAATGATAGTGAAGAACTTGACACACCAGAACTTTCTATTCCAGCTCATGTTTTGCGAAGGTCTTCTCGATCTCAGGTACCTAATAGAAAATATCTTAATTATATATTGTTAATTGATGAAGGGGAGCCTGAAAATTATGAGGAAGCATGTCAGGTGATAGATGCTAGTAAGTGGGAGCTTGCCATGAAAGATGAGATGAAGTCTTTAATGTCCAACCTGACATGGGAACTAGTAGAGTTACCTGTTAGGAAAAAGGCACTTTACAACAAATGGGTGTATCGGGTGAAGGAGGATCATGATGGGTCCAAGAGATACAAAGCCCGACTAGTTGTCAAAGGATTTCAGCAAAAGGAAGGAGTTGACTACACTGAAATATTCTCTCCAATTGTAAAACTCAATACCATCATACCTGTTTTAAGTATTGTTGTTAGTGAAGGATTATACCTTGAGCAACTAGATGTGAAGACTGCATTTCTTCATGGAGACTTAGATGAGGAGATTTACGTGCATCAACCTGAAGGCTTCTTAGAAGAAAGAAAAAAGAACATGGTGTGTAGATTAAAGAAAAACTTGTATGGTCTGAAATAAGCTCCAAGACAGTGGTATAAGAAGTTTGAAAGCTTCATGCACAAGGAAGGTTTCCAGAAGTGTAATGCAGACCACTATTGTTTCTTCAAGAGATATAAGTCCAGTTATATCATTTTTCTACTTTATGTTGATGATATGTTAGTAGTTGGTTTAGATATGGATGAGATCAGAAGTTTGAAGCAACAATTATCAAAAGAATTTGACATGAAGGATTTGGGTCCAGCAAAAAGGATCCTTGGAATGCAAATCACAAGAGATAAGCAAAAGTATATTTTGTAGCTATCTCAGACAGAATACATTAACCGTTTTTTGCAGAGATTCAACATGAGAGACGCCAAAGAAGTTAACACACCTTTGGCCAGTCATTTTCTTCTATCCAAAGAACAGTCCCCTTAGACAAAGAAGGAAAAGGAGTCCATGGCTGAAATTCCGTATGCTTCAGCTATTGGAAGTTTAATGTATGCGATGGTCTGTACAAGGCTAGACATTGGTCATGCAGTGCGAGTTGTTAGTAGGTTTATGTCAAATCCAAGTAAAGCTCATTGGGAAGCTGTTAAATGGATTTTGAGATATCTATGAGGCACTACAGAGAAGTGTTTGTACCTTGGCAAAGGAGAGTTAAAAATACAAGGTTACGTAGATGCAGACTTTGGAGGTGAAGTAGATCACCGAAGAAGTACTACTAGTTACATTTTCACTATTGGTACTACAACTGTTAGTTGGATTTCACAGGTGCAAAAGATTGTTGCTTTATCCACTACAGAAGCTTGAGTACGTAACAGTAACAGAAGCTAGTAAAGAATTAATATGGCTTTACGGATTGTTAACAGAGTTGGGATTCATCCAAGAGATGAGTGTTTTGCATAGTGATAGTCAGAGTGCAATACATCTGGAAAAGAATTCAGCATTTCACTCTAGGACAAAACATATTGATGTTCGTTATCACTTCATTAGATCTTTGCTTGAAGATGGGGTGCTAACATTGAGAAAGATTCTTGGAAGTAAGAATCCAGTAGACATGTTAACAAAAGTGGTAACCATTGACAAACTGAAATTATGATCAACTTCAGTTGGCTTGCTACAGTAATAGACTACAGAAGATCGGTGCAATGATTAAGGTGTGAAGGCAAATTAAAATTAGTCTTCAGGTGGGAGATTGTTAGAATTGGTCAACTAAACAAAGAGAATTTCATCCTCTATTGAGAGAAAATTAAGGATGCTTAATTCTTGGTTTCACAAAATAGAAAATCAACAATATTTTAGAAAGCTTGAAAATAGGAAAACGAAGTGAATGAAGAATATTGCTTATGTACACTTATAAATACATGTTGCGTATTCCTTTGTAACTCATTCCAACAAGTAGAGAAGAAACGTAGGCAAGAATAAGCTAAGAGAGAGAAAAGTGAATTTGTTTCTAAATTTTTCCTTATCAATAATATATTTGCAGTATAATTTCAAAAGTTTAATTTGAGTGTTGTTTGTATTTTTCTCTCACAAATCTGATTAAGAGAAATTGTGCATAATTTTCTAACAGTAAGCACCAAAACACCACAAAAGAAATAAAGGAAAAGTTTATTTATTTTTAAAAGTTCTATCATAATTTTTATAAAGATTTAAATAAATTTTCTAATAACTATTTAAGAAAATTGAGTTTCATTAGTCAATACATCACATCGTATCACTCATATAGTCATAATCATCTATTAAAACTTTAACATGATTTAGACTTAATTATTGGAATCCTCATGTGTTGAGTTGAATACTAGTGTTAGTCATCACGTTTAAATAGTCTAAATGTTTCATCCAGTTGGCCAATTACACCTACCTCAACCTTCATTGGTAGATCTATTCCACCTCCATTGGATGTTGTTGGCTTGACACCCACACCACCCCGAGTTATTGTTGATCGATGCACACCATCCTCTCCCGTGTTGTTTCTAATCCATCAACGCCCACCACCGTTGTTGCACCATCACCTACTACAAAGCATGCAAGCTTACATTCAAGTTCAACAATGACTGAACTTGAGGTTGAGGATTCCAACAATCGTTCTATGATTACATCCCATTGGAGAAGGGTAACAAAATATATAATAAATTCATGTATATGAATAATTTCCAAGAAGATCCTTTACATGGGGCAACCTCCCAGATTTATTGCTTAGGGGGAGTTTTTTGGGTTGGTATTTAGTTTTCTATGTTGTCTTGCAAATCAATAACATTTGGTGTCACTCGAGTGCAGAAGCAGATATTTTCACTAAGTCTATGGATTATATTAGTAACAACCTTGGTACATACGATTTGTATGCACTAGCTTGAGAGGAAGTGTTAGATATATTATATTTTTATTTTCTTTATCTTTTATCTTTAATTAGTTTATTATTATTTCTTATTTGTATTTTGGGCTTAGCCCATATTTCTTTTATAATAAATAAAGGACCCTATGTGTATATTCAACACAAGGGAGATTAACCTCATATATAATTTTCAATATATTCAACATGGTATCAGAGTTATGGTTAGAGTCTATCCTAGTGATATTTGTTGTTTGTTGGGCATATTGTTTCACCCACTATCGAGTCGTTATCGAACCACCCATTAATGTCTACTCTCACGCTCGAGATGTATATACCTCGATGTCAGGAAGTGTGTTGGAAGTTCCATATCGATTAGAGATAAGACCAATTAAAAGTATATAAGTGGGTGTAAACCTTACCATACAAGCTTGTGTTTGTGAGGTTGAGTTAGACTTAAAGTCCACTCCTTAACCGTATAAAACTCAATATTAGGAAATTAGGAGTCTTTTGCATGCCATTGTGACTATATGAAAATGTTCGTTAAACATGTTGATAGCATTTTATTTTACCAAGGTAATTTTTTGTGTTAGTTTTAACTGGACTAAGGTTTGATTCTATTTTGTAATACTTGCAAACAAAAGATAGTACTTCAATTTTATTTTCTTTTCTATCACGACCAAAATGTAATTTTTTCAATATGATTTCAAATACTTTATTAAGACGGTTTCTCCTATAGAATGATAAATTTTATATAAGTATTATAATTAAAAGTAGTGAGAAAATTAGTGATTCTTCTTTGCCATTTATTAATTTAAATTTGACATGATGACTTTTTAAGATGTTAACAATTGAGAGATTCACATCACTGGTTTTCTCAACCTTGACGTCGTGGGTTCGGGCCCCACGGTGGGCACCATTTGTTTCAGTTTAATTGGGATCCGAGGTTGTCCGTCTTCAATGTTAGCCTCTTCCGCCTGCATATATGACCTTCATTATGTCAATCCGTTCGTCCAGTGTTTAAGTTATCCTCTCGGCCAGGGGTGGTCCTGCAGAAAATACTGACGTTCAAGTCAGAAAAAACTGTCCCTTGTGTATTCTGATGGTAATTTGGAATAAGATGATTTTACCTGAACATTAATATTGTATTTATTGGCCTCATAATTGTCCAGCCCATTAATTATATTAATTATTCATTAATACAATATATTTGTGCAATATAATCTGTCAATCACCCATAAATACCATATACTTGCCTTTGATATGGTCATTAAAATATATTAACTGGCTATTAATGACATTTATCTTACCTGACTCGCGATCATTGGATTATCGGTTGGTGCGGATGACCCTTCCCTCGAACGGTCGACTACCAAGGTATAGTACAGAAAACAACCAACATATAATGTTTGTTTATGCGTATAAAACATATAATGCTTACAAATACTGTGATCATTATTGTGCCAATTTTATAATATATAAACCAACAAATTCTTATCCAAATATCATTTTTTAATCTTTATTATTATTTTAATTATTATTATTAAGTATTATTAGTAGTAGTATTAGTATAATCTATTACAGTTATTAATATTGATATTATTAGCTAATGATCCTTTATATTAGTTTAAAAAAAATCAATATTATAAGAATTCTATTTATTTTTAACTAATTTATTTTAAAAGTATATCCATAATTATAATTAATTATTTTACTTCTTTTATATTATCTAACTCTGTATTTAAATATTATATTAATAATTATATAATTGTTATACTTAAATATAATGACATAAATGAATTATTTTTTAAATATAATAATAATTAATTAATTTTTTAACAAAAATTTAAAAAACTAACAGCAGTGTGTGGAGTCTATGACTAGTTTACAATAAAATGTCTTTTGTTTTCTATTTATTTTATAGATCAGTACGATTATGTAATTAATGGAGGTGAAAAATAAAAAAAAATACGATGATAAAAAAAAGTAAACATAAATTTACACATAATTGAATTGTAAAATGTGTAATTAAATTTATTTTATGTACATACTTTCTGAATAATGAGATCTACATAAGAAAATTAAGTAGAATTAAACTTATTAACCTGAATGAAAAAATATGTAATGAAAAAATTACAAAATTAATTGTTGGTATATCAAACAAATAACATTATATTTAAGAAAGAAATAATTTTATATTTTTTTACTAAAGTTTCCAAGAAAACAAGAATGAACGCCAAGTTTAAAAAAATTTCTTTTTTATTTGAATTAATAAAAAAGAATAGTGAAAAGATAGAATTTATAATATTTGATGAGAGGATGCAATAACAATAAAACATAAAATATAAGGTTAAGTCACATAAAGATTTATATATATTAAACTTTTTAAAGCAATAAATTTATGTTTTTTATTCTGTCCATTTTTTCATATTTAGTTGATATTACTGCCATTTTAGTAGAATGTTTTTCAAACTAAAACTAAATAAATCTTGCCTAGAAGTAACAATTTTTCAACACACACCGAATGGAATATTAACTTCATTATCAATTGAATAAAAAAATCAAACACAAATTATCTACAATAATTTTGTTAAGTACTTTTTGCATATTAAAAAATCCAAAACTAAAAAATTATCCCAACCTAAATTTGCAGTTAATCATCCCCTGATAAATAATTATTATTTCATAATATATATGGATATAGGGTCCAGAGAATTTGAAATATAGTCCAACCTTACACGTGCTTAATTCCCATCTGGGAAACAAAATTCAGAAAGTTTCTTAGTGACAAGTCAATTCAATCAGATAGACACAAATAACAAGTTAAAAATATTTCTAGATCATTAATTTTGAAACAAAAATTCTATATCACTAAATATAGAAAAGTAATTGCTTTTAAATTCTGATTGAACATCAATGGAACTGAACTCTTGGTCAAAGATGATGGCTTCACGCCCTCACCTCCAAATTACTGTTGATAAACACGGCAACATTGACCATGTCACGGCAGAAGCATACTAATGTTGTTTTCACCATGCTTCTTACTCCATTCTTATGAAGCAATGGAGTAGTATGCATTGTAATAATGAATTACTATATTTAGATCTGGTTCGAATAAAAAAAACTGCCATGCTAGACAAAGAGGGCAAGACACAATATCCAGCAAGCAACACTATATTTCATTTCACTTGGAGAAAAAACTTTACATGTTCTCAACAATCCTATATTTGCTAGTTCACTCACTGTCATACCTACAAAAATTCTAGCGCATTGGTGAAAAGGCTTCAGCAGCAAGAAAGAATTGGTTTCATCTTTTATCCAAAATACTACAGTTATGTTTCCTGATCTCTCACAGCATGGTCTGAGACAGTTCCCTCAGATGACACCTCCACTTCATCGGGCCGTTCAACCCGAGAGGGATCCGACTGAGTCTTGCTGGAATCTCCACTGTCAAGGTCGTGTACTTGCTCTTTAGGTGGACACCAAATTTTTGGTGAAGCCTGCCTAGGATTCTTATTTCTAAAGGCACCTTCTGAGTCTTTGAATTTGGCCCTGCCAACAGGCCTTGGCAATGGATGCTTGCTGTCATGAAAGTTTGAAGAACCGGTGGTGATCGGTGGAAGATGGGGGCCGGGAGCAACACAGGATGCAACCAACTGAAGAACTTCAGGAGATGGAGACATCCCTGAAATTGCTTTTTTTGAAGAGTGCGACGAGTTTGCCACTTTCAAATTTAGGGAAGGCAAGTTAAGGTCAGATTCAATCTGCTGAGGTCCTAGAGGTCCTGTCTGAGAAAGTAGAGGCAATGGCGGGCCCGAAGGAATTGAGCTTGAGGCACCATTATCAACATGGTGGCTGCTATGCAAGTCTCTGCTGTTTCCAGCAAAATCTGGAAGACCCCGATTGAACTTCTGTGATCTTCTCTTCTTTTTCTTTTTGACACTACACCTGGGGTCCTTTGGTACGGAAGGAGGTGGTCCAGGAATCACAAATGGAGGAATTGTGGGCTTATCTTCCCCATATAACAGACGAACTGATTGAGCAATGGCTGAAACTGTGGGTGGCAGTTCAGGATTGGGAAGTTTGGCGGGGGAGCTAACAGCTTCTCGTAACCAGTGGGGAAGCTTGTCTTTTGAAGTACTGCTTCCACCCACTTCCTCTACTTTTGAGTGCAAAAGATCAGATCTTATGGGGTTAGATAACAATCCAGAGCTAGTAGATTCGCCATTAGCTACATTAACATGATTATCACGCATATCATTTGGTGATCCATCTAGAAGTATGGGCAATTTTCCACGCTTGGTGTTTCCTTGGTCATCCTCCTTCTGCTGTGCATCAATGCTGCCTGAGCAATTCAAACCTAAAGAGCCCAAGGTACTGGTTCCAAAAGAATTGAGCAGAAACGGTCTTTCAGTCAGTACACTGGAAGAAGTACCTGGTCTATCAGATGTTTCAGCAGAAGCACCTTCAGGAAATTTAGATCTGTTTTTATCATAACTCCAAGATGGAAGAGATACAAAGTGATCATTTTGCATACTAGGTCGGTCCAATGCACTAAAATGTGACAGACTAGATGCAGAATCACCTATCCCTAATTTCATGTCAGTCAGATGGTTATGAAATTTTGGTGGCAAGAGAAATTTGCTTCCATGCAAGGCCCTTTCCATCATGCCATCAGAGATTGGAAAATGTGCTGATTTGGTAGACTTTGTCATCTTGGAGGATCTTTGCGTAGGAAAAGGAGGCCCCTGAAAGACCTTTACCTGTTCCTCTTCCCACCTCACGGATAAATCCTCGGATGTTTTATACTTTGAAAACTTTAACTTGGGATCTCGGATCATGGCATCCCAATTACCTCTTCCGTGCCTACGAACACCAATCCACAGGGAATCAAGCTCATCTTCAGACCACCCATCGGATTTTGACTTCTTTTTCAATAAATTACTTGATCCAGATCCGGTTCTCATCATTATGTTTTCAAGCACCTTTCTATGGTTCTCTGGGAAAGATGAGAACGTGCTTGACCTTTGCCCCAAACCCAAAGTAGGGGGTACATCCCTGTCTTGCTGATTATATCTGAATAAATCTTCAGGGGGTATTTTGAAATTAGGCAATGCAGGCATTGTCGGAAGGTCTTGCATAGATCCATTCAAAGATTCAAGTCTTCCTCCTATAGACAAATTAGGCAAAAGGTCCAGATGTGAATTTGGTATGCTCTTGGTTGTAAGTGGAAACCTGGCCAGCAACCTTTCATCAAATGGCAGGTTTGTCAATGCCACCTTCTCCTGAAAATGAGAGAATCTAGCACCTGAATTCTCAAATGCATCAGATTCCTTTCCTTGCACAGAGGGTGGAAACTGCAAAATAAAAACAAAAAGAAAAGGATACAAGTCATAAAGACACATCCGTAATGCCAACTACAATTGACAATGAAATCCACACATGTATTAAGAGAGCATACTGGAACAAATGGGAGACTGTTATCAGGGATGGTATGTTTGAAACTTGGGTGTAAATTTTCTGTAGATGTATCTGCCAGCTTGGTATTTGCTGCCACTTCCTTACTTCTCACGTCAGCATCCATTGATGCAAGACTAAATGGAAACTCTTGTCTGGATCCATGTCTATTTTGTCTCCAATTTAACTTTGAAGTATTGGTTTCTGATGACTCTATTTGTTTTGCATTGGGAGCACAAAGCCCTAGTACGGGCAATAAATTGTTGGTGGACATATTGTTCGTCATGCTCAGCCCCCCCTTAGGATGACTTGGAAGAAAAATATCAGGGAGAGAACGGCCTAGGTTACTGACAGAAGCATCAAAGTAACTGCTCATTTTATGTTTGGAAAGCTTGTCAATCCTTGATAAAGAGTCCGTGTTGCTATTCTGAGCTTCTGAAAGTTGTGTGTATTTGCTGTCCTCTAAGTTTATAGAAGTCAACTCTTGAACTGAGTGTGTTGGTCCAGCCGCTAGATCCCCACCTTTGGCAATGGCTGGAGAATGTGAGAGTAACTCATTACTTAGAAGACCCTCAGGATTTGCTTCTTTAATCGCCTTCCTTCGGGCAAGTACTTCCTTTTGCCGAGATCGGAGTTTAACACTGTAAAACAAGAGTAAGTGAATATTCAGCATCAGAAGCCCATTAATCATAAAAGCTTACTACTGGTATACAGAATCTATCACTGCTGGAGGAAATATCTTGGTCCGCTAGTTTGAAAATAACTGATTAAAATACTTGAACCACAACTAAATAATCACATCAGTACAGATAGTTCTGAAGAGGAACACCAATATACTATAAATTGTTTAGAGGAAATTAAAGCATGGGTGTTGAAACTACCATAAACAATTTACAAGCAGCATGTAGGACTTGCTTAGAGCTCTAGGTATATCTTTTCCAGAAGTTAAAATTAAGGTATTGGAGGATTATATTTACATATGAATTAAACAACTCCATGAAAAAAAAAGACGGAAAAAAACTATATGCATTAAAAATCTACTATATAGAAAAAAAAGAAGGAAAACAAACACGGAGGAACTCCTTGACAATTTATTAGAGCACACAGAAAAACAAACTTATTAATAGAATAATGCATTGTAATCACCCGCACATTGTCAAAAGAAACACTTGAAAGAATCCTATGTATTAGATCAAAACGAGGTCATACAGACAAACTAACAGTACCAATGACAGACACCCATTTAAAAATTGTATAAAACGAGGGGCTAGAGGAATGATGATAATAGATTGAAAAGTGAACATGTATACATTTCCTTTAACAGTATTCAATAACAGTGAAGTAATTCAGAAAGTTCAAGAAACAAAGTCATACTATTTTGTCTTATGGGCCCGTCCTGCTGGTGTATATTCACGCTCAGGCTCTGGTTCTGGCTCTTTTTCCTCTTCACCGCCACTCTGGTTGAACAAGCACACCATTAGAAAACATTAAAATAATACCAACAGAGTTTCTAAAAGAGTTAAACTAAACGTAAATGAGCTAAAGTGATAAAACTGATTAACAGAAGAAAATTTCAGTAGTGAAAACATCTTTTTATTTGCATTTCATTATTTAAAAAAAAAAAAGAAACTTTGACTTCCTTTTTTTTTATCTTATTTTAATCCCTCGTTATTGAATTTCAGGGGAAAATGCTGAAATGAAAGTCCAAAACCCAATTAAACCAACATTTCAGTTTTATTAGCTTTATATATCTTGTAAAACACATGTGAGGATACTTTTAGAAGTACGAGAAACAAAACTTCATCTCCCATCACTAATATGCAGAACCAAATACATAATTAAAAAATATTTATCTTGTAAACTTGAACGTTATACTGGTGAGTAGAATCAAAGCAAATCACCTCACTCATTGTTTCACTTGGATGTGGAGCATATACTTCCCTATAAGAAACAGCTTTCCTCTGCCGCTTCCCTCGACCAAGAGCTGCTTCCTCTTCATTTTGATATTTCTCCCACCTACAAACCAAGTTAAGACAAAAATTGAAGGTAAAACATGTTAGTCATATCACTTGATAGCTAACTATGTCGTCAAATGCTTGACCATATATGAATTTAAAAAAATGTACTATCATCACTTGTAGAGATAAAAATTAAAAAAGTGGCTTCCAATAAGCATAGCTCCTTTAATATCATATGCTCAAGAGTTCATTGTTTGCTGCTTTAGTTCTTATAAATAATAATTATCCTACTATGTTAGAATTGTAGTTAGGATTTACATGGGTGCCTAAATCCTTTGTTAGTTTACAATGATATGCAATATTTGTATGCATGAGTGTTGTGCCGCTTCATATAACCAAGACAAGACTGTAGCCAAGAACCTGTTCTTTAAAGATTTTAAAATGTTATTCTAAGTTACAAAAGGCTGTCAATTAAACTAATTTCATTTAAATTCATAAATTCCTCCAAATTTTGGAACAGGAAGGACATGCTGAATGGAAGCGAGAATTTCCAATGAGGATGAGAAAAAAGGTGTCTTTAAAAGAGGTAAAACGAACTGACATATTGGATCTTTCGGTAGTTGGAGAATAGCATTGGGATCTTTTTTGAAGGTGAAAATATTCCATAAAAACACATTTAATAGCCTTTGCAGAGAGTCTTTCTAAACCTAGAGAGACATTATCACAAACAAATAGAACCAAACACCCTAGGAGAGACCTGAAATAAAGGAAAATTTGGAAAAATAATGAAGTGAGGAATTTGATTTTCAAGAGAAAGAAGGCATTCTATTTATTAGAAAACTGGCAGTGAGAACTACATCTCTCCAATGATACATAGGAAAACTTGTATTGAACATTAGATAGTGTACAGTTACAATGAGATATGTTAAAAAATAGACTTTAAGCCTAACTTAACCCTACAAAACTGACTTGTAAAGTGAGATTTACACTCACATATATACTCTAAATTGGCTTTATCTTTAGTCGATGTAAGACTTCCAACACCCTCTCCCCTCATGTCGAGGTATATACATCTTGTGTGTGGGAATAGAAATTAAAGGAATTCCTGGAAAAGGTTTGTTATATGGTTCCAATAACTATACAAAAGTTGTTTGCTATTTAGATACTGATTAGGCATGATCTCCTTCTGATAGAAGATCTACCTCCGAATATTGTGTCTCCTTTGGTGGTAACTTGATCTCTTGGAAGAGCAAGAAACAAAGTGTTGTGGCAAGATCCAACGCAGAAGCTGAATAAAAAGCTATGGCCTCAATCACTTGTGAACTTGTTTGTTTTAAGAAATTGCTTACAAAGTTACAATTTGGAGATGTCACTAAAATGACATTCATATGTGACAATCAGGTGGCTCTTCATATAAGTTCTAATTCATATAAGATTATCATTTCATTCGAGAGAAGATTGTATATGGAGACATTAAGATTGAGTTTGTTAACTGTTGTAATTTGAGATAATATCTTTAGAATCTTCCTAATTAGAGGAAATAAATATATAATCTTTTATTTTATTTTATTTTCCTAGTTTCCCTATTTCCCTTTTTAAAAAAATTAGATTATTACAAATAGAGAGTATCAGAATGTACTTTTATAATTGAGAATAATAAATCAGTCTTATTTTTCCACTTGGTATCAAAGCTTGTCTGATCTGCTTCCGCTGTCTTTGCTGTCTACCGGCGGCCGACCACCACGGCCGCTGGTGGCCCCCTTATTTAACATGTGTTTTTAATGCACTTCAATTGCCCTAGTCAAGTTCTGTCTTAGAATTTTGACCTTTTTTGTCCAGTATTACCAAAGAGAGAGTTCTTGTTTCTTTTCTTCTCCCTGACTTCATATCTCTCTTGGCACATATCAGTCAACCATGCGCCAGGGCTCACCAAAAGTAAGCTTCTTTGGATGAGTTTCGCCCTCTTTTTGGGTCGCTGAGGAAGCTTGCACCCCTTCATGGCTAGAAAATCTTCCTCTTTCTCCTTGCTTGAAAGAGTGATGTAAAGCTTCGACCACACTAGGGCTCGTTCCTCGCCGTTGTTACCGTCGCTGGTGACTTTTCCGCTCTCCTCAACCGAACCCCTCGTCGTGTAGTACTGGTCCTCCTTCTCTAACGAAGCTGATGTCCTAATCTCGCCGACCGACGACCGGATCTCTCCGATGTGCACCGCTGCTCTCCGCTATCGACCACCGTCTGCCGCCGGCCACCGTCGCACTTTCGTTTGATGACCAGCGGATCTAGACTGCCTCCTTGAGCGATGACCAACCCCGCCGGAGTCAGGACCAGACTCCGCTCAAGTCTTTAGCTGGTCTCGGGTGCGTGTTTGTCATGCGCCGCCTTCTTGGTGTCGGAATCGCAACGCGCCGCTACCGGTCGTGTCGCCGGACCTCCATCTCTCTGTTCTAACCCTCCGTAGCAGCCATGGCTACCATCTTCGTTGTGTGCACAACATCTTCATCTTCTCGAAGCACACTTCTGCATCGCCGAACCTCCTCTCGTTTTCTGTTCTGGTTTGGTCTTTCATCCTACCCTTTGTCGTCCTCTCCGCTGCTTTGATGCCGCTAATGCCACAGTCGACGCCTGCGCAGTCAACCGCCGCTTCCTTGCTGCTCCGCTGATTCAACTTGTGAAACACTGATGTGTCAGCACCATTTGGTTACAATTCCGTGATTCTCTCTTGCAAGTGTTCTCCTATCACAGGAAAACAGACCCGGCCGTTTCCTGTATGCACCACTTAATTCACTTTCTTGCCGGGTTGACGTGTTCAAGGTTGGGGGATCTCATTAGACCCCGGACTCTTTGGAATCCACTACCTCACTTCATTGGTCTTTTGATGGCATAATAAGTTCTAAGTGTTTTGTTTTCTGCCAGGTGAAAGGATCTTTCCACCGTCAATGCCTTGTTGTAACAACTCAGTGAGAGTTGTTCTATGAGACCACCCGCTGATTTGACTCGTTCGATGTTAGGGGTTTCAGATTTGTCCCCAAGAAGTACGGATCGGTTCTCACCAGTTCTTCCACCTACACGTTCTGTTGTTCAGTCGTGAGGAGGAGAAAGTTCCAGCCGCTACAGGGTAGTGTAGTCTCTACAGGATTGTTGTTGTTAGCCGCTACAGAGAAGTTCAGTTCCTGCAGGTTTGTTGTTGTTCAGGCAGTTAAAGTCCCTAAAGGTTTGTTGATGTCAGGGCAGTTATGTCCCTGAAGGTTTGTTGTTGTTTAGAGCAATTAAGTCCCTGAAGGTTTGTTGTTGTTCAGGACAATTAAGTCCTTGAACGTTCGTTGTTGTTAGGGTAGTTAAGTCCCTAAAGGTTCGTTGTTGTTAGGGCAGTTAAGTCCCTAAAGGTTCGTTGTTGTTAGGGCAGTTAAGTCCCTAAAGGTTCATTAATATTAGCCTTTGAAGACCTCCCATATGTTACTCATGGAAATCAAGTTCTTGAAGCTTTGTTGTTGTTTGCCAGTATTGATGGCAATTTAGTCCCTGCAGTTTCTTGCGATTCACCACTACAGGCCTTCATCCATTCTTGGAATTTGTTGCTGCAAGTCATCATCCATTGTTAATGGAAATCTCTCTTGTCCATTGTTGTCAGTTTCATGGTGTTAGTTCGCTCTTGTTCATTGTTATCCAAGTTGAAGTTTCATGGTGCAAGTTCGCTCTTGTCCATTGTTGTCCAAGTTGAAGTTTCATGGTGCAAGTTCACGGTTGTCCATTGTTGTCCATTATCTCTGATTGGGTTTGTCTATTCCAAGCTTGGTTCATACAATCTTGTACCAGTTTGAGGAGGAGTGTTGTAATTTGAGATAATATCTTTAGAATCTTCCTAATTAGAGGAAATAAATATATAATCTTTTATTTTATTTTACTTTCCTAGTTTCCCTATTTCCCTTTTTAGGAGAATTAGATTACTACAAATAGAGAGTATCAGAATGTATTTTTTATAATTGAGAATAATAAATCATAAATCAGTCTTATTTTTCCACTTTAACAAAATGATTAGTTACCAGATATTTTCACTAAGTTTTAAGGGGACCAAGAATTGATTAAATTTGTAATAAGCTTGGTACATACGATTTATATGCACCAACTTGAGAGGAAGTGTTAGATATATTGTGTTTTATGTTAATTAGGGAAACATACAACACAATATATCTAACAAGATATATTCTTCCTCTATGCAATGTCATTTTGTTGAGCTGTGTGGGGATAGGTGATCTAACACAAAATACCTTGTAAGAACAAGAAAGAGAAAAAGGTCAATAAAAGGACATCTTTTTAGCATTGTCATTCCAAAAGATTTTAATTATTTGGACATGAATAAGGACAAAAATCCATGTATGCCTTTCATTAAATAAACTCAAGAACAACATAATAACTATTGTAATTAGAGGAAATATCTTCTTAAATAAAGAAGATATCTATAGAATCTTCCTAATTAGGGAAAACAGATGTGTAATCTTCTAGATTATTTTGTTTCCCTATTTTCCTATTTTAGAAGATTAGATTGTTACAAATAGAGCAAAGGAGAATGTAATTGACACAATTGAGAATAATAAAATCATTCTTATTTTTAACATAGTATCAGGACTATGGTTAGAGCCTATCCTAACGATATTTGTTGTTTGTTGGGCATGTTATTCCACCCGCTATCGGGCCATTATCAGACCACCCACTAATGTCTAGTCTCATGTTCGAGATGTATATACCTCAGCGTGAAGGGGGTGTGTTGGAAATCCCACATCGACTAGAGGTAAGGCCAATTTAGAGTATATAAGTGGGTGCAAACCTTATCTTACAAGCCGGTTTTGTGGAGTTAAGTTAGGCTTAAAGTCCACTTCTTAACATGGTAACTAGAGCTCTTCTTTTTCAAATGTTTGTTCCAAAAAATTACTAAGGAGAAGTTGTGTTAATTGCCACATATCCCATCAACAGGTTACCCACTCGTATCTTAAATGGCATTAGTCCTATAGAATCTCTATTGTCTTTTGTTCCTTCTTCTCCCCTAATGACGAGTCTACCTAGTCGAGTCTTTGGATGTATTGTTTTTGTTCACTCTCATCATCTTAACCGTAGTAAATTAGATCCCAAAGCTCTTAAATGTGTCTTTATTGGGTATCCATCTAATAAAAAAAGGTACAATTGTGATCATTCTCAGAGTCGTCATGTCTTTATCACCATGGATGTCACCTTTCATGAAACACAATCTTTTTATGTCAGTCCACTACTTCAGGGGGAGAACGCACTTGAAGTGGAAGAACTCTCCTTCTTGTCATTACCATATTTGTCTTTGCAGAATGCCCAAAATCTGAGTAATGAAGCTACCATAGTCCACCGTGAGGAAGAAGAGGAAGAAGACATTTTTTGGCAAAAAAATATGAAAGAAGAAAACAACCCACTTTGACTCTCGAGCAAGAAAAATTGTCTAATCTGGAGGTGAGGATCCCTGAAGATATCAATGAGGAGGTAAGTATTACTGAGGATTTACCCATTGCATTGAGAAAGGAAAGAAGATCATGTGCTAAATATCCTTTTTCTCAGTATGTTTGCACTAACAATCTGATAAGCACAAAAGTTTTATTGCTGCCATTGATGCCACAAAAATTCCTACCTCAATCCAGGAGGCCATGAAACTTAAACATTGGAATCAAGCCATGAAAGAAGAGATGAAGCAATAGAAAGAAATTCAACTTGGGAGATTGTTGATAAGCCAAGAGACAAGAAGGAAGTAGGGTGTAGCTGGATATTCACAATAAAACATAAGGTAGATGGGACAATAGAAAGATATAAAGCTAAATTGGTGGCAAAAGGATATACCCAAACATATGGGATTGACTATGAGGAGACATTTGCCCTAGTGGCAAAGATGACTACAGTTTGAGTTATTCTCACTTTGGCTGCTTATTTTGGATGGGACTTGCACCAACTGGATGTGAAGAATGTCTTTCTTTATGGAAATCTAGAAGAGGAAGTGTACATGGAGGTTCCCCCAAGTTTTGAAGTGAAAAATGAAAGAAACAAGGTATGCCTCCTAAAGAAAGCATTGTATGGTCTTAAGCAATCCCCTAGAACATGGTTTGGAAGATTTACAAAAGCAATGGTTTCCTTGGGATACAGACAAAGCCAAAGAGATCATTTTGTATTCATAAAGCACTCTTCTATAGGTAAACTCACTCTATTGCTTGTCTATGTGGATGATATAATTATCGCAGGAGATGATGAAATAGAAAAATTGGCATTAAGAGATAAATTGACTGCCTAATTTGAAAAGAAAGACCTAAGAAAACTCAAATATTTTCTTGGAATAGAGGTTGCTTACTCCAAGACCGGGATTTCATCTCCCGAAAGAAATACGTACTAGATCTCCTCAAAGAAACAGAAAAGCTGGGATGGAGAACCTCAACAGTTCTTATAGAACAAAATCACAAAATTGGAAGTGAGGAAAGTTCTCCTATAGAGAAGGCCGAATATCAGAGATTGGTAGGAAAATTGATATATCAATCACACACAAGACCAGACATTGCTTATGCAGTTAGTGGAATGAGCCAATTTATGTGCATGATCCAAGAGAGAGAGAGACAAGTAAGCAGTTGACAAAATTCTCCGATACTTGAAGTCAAGTCTAGGAAAGGGGCTATTATTCAAAAGGGAAGACACATTGACTATGAAAATATATATTGATGCTGACTATGCAGGTTCTATTACAGACAGAAAATCTACTACGGGTATTGTGTGTTTCTTGGAGATAGTCTGGTAATATGGAGCAGGAAAAAGCAAGATAGAGTATTTCGTTCTAGTGAGAAGCTGAATTTCGAGCTCTTGCTCAAGGAATGTGTGAAGGACTCTGGATGAAAATCATTTTGGATGATCTTAAAGTCGATGGATAACCCTATGCAACTACACTGTGACAATAAGTCTGCCATGAGCATAGCCCATAATTCAGTACAACATGACAGGACCAAACACATTGAGATTGCCAGTCATTTCATCAAAGATAATCTAGACAGAGGCTTTGTGATTACAACTCATTCCTACAAAATTTCAAATACCAGATATTTTTACAAAAGGGCTCTCTCCGGGTAGATTTCAAGATCTTATAGGCAAGTTGAGAATAATTGATATTCATTTACCAACTTGAGGGGGAGTGTTGTAATTAGAGGAAATATCTTCTTAATTAAAGAAGATATCTATAGAATCTTCCTAATTAGAGAAAATAGATGTGTAATCTTCTAGATTATTTTGTTTTCCTATTTCCCTATTTTAGAAGATTAGATTGTTACAAATAGAGCAAAGGAGAATGTAATTCACATGATTGAGAATAATAAAATCATTCTTATTTTTAACTATAACTAACAATCATAACAAATGCAATACCCTTCTAATAGAATTGCAACAGAATGAAACTAAGTTATTGGCTGCCACCTGGCTTCCTTATTGATTTCCTATATCAACAAGTTCTGCCCAAAAGACGCTGACAAGACCAACAGCAGTGGTCCAGTGTGATTCTGACATCACAAAGGCAGCACACAGGACACACAGCCTACTGATGGGCTGACAGAGATCAGCATATGACAGTCTGTCATGAAGCTTTTGGTGTACCAACCACTGGGGATTGCTCTTGCCGCTCAAGGCACACTTAACCTTGACTTTGCTGGACAAAACAGTGGTGGATGGCAGCCGGAAACAGTGGACAATTGATGTCTGATGATAAGAGAAGATAGATAGGGCCCTCTATACCAACTTGAATTAGGATATGATAAAAATCAGTGAATACCTTTCCCAGCTGCTGTGCATTTTATATATACGGAAAAGAATAATATAATACAAGGAAAAGTTATATATATCCTATAGCACTCAACTCAGTTACATATACCCAAAAGGAAGCATTATAGAAGTCGTACATTATAATAACAATCATAATTTTAACAGAGACAATAATGCTACTTACCTCACACGCAGTAGTTTGTCCCATTCATTTTCTTCATTGACATTCACTGTGTTATCCTCTCTCTTCTCAGAATTTTGTGGACACATGTCATCAGTCCCATCAGGAGGAGATTCACCCACTACATGCTCTTCAGTTGGTTCATCATTCCACTCAAGGGCCTAAATAAGAAATTTTAAGTCACAATTGGGGCAGAGCTTAAAGATTCAATTATATCTAACCACAAGAGCAAAATGACACAATTTAAGAAAAAACAAAAGGGAGGACTTAATTATTCAATTAACGTGATAGAATCAAAGCTTATGAGAGAAAGAAACTTGAAGAAAAAGGGCAACACAGTGCATGAGGCTCCCAACAAGTGCAGTTTGAGGAGTGTATACATGCACAGTCTGACTCGCACAAGTAGATAGATTGCAGGATTTAAACACATGACAACCATTTCACCAAGGCTTGCCCTTAGAGAAAGAAATATGTATCATACTAAAAATAAATGGAATAGATTTCATAGAATTAAGTACACAGGGGAAAGAAGCATCAACAAATTCTTAGTTTAGATTGTTTACATGTTAATCCTATAGAAAACTAAAAAACCATGTATAGGGTAAAGTATAACCATTAGTGACAACAGGAAAACTTCAATCATCATATAAGCACGCAAACTTTAAAGAAGCTTTTACAAAGCAAAGGTACCTAACCTAAGAAAGGGAAAAAAATAAACCCCCTCAAGAGAAACAAAAACACAGGATAACGAACAAGAATTCAAGAACGCCCAAAAGGCCTGCCACACGACTAAATTTATTGCCCCATTGGTAATATTCTAGCTTCTACTGAAAGTCCAAAGAAAAATACTTTATCAACTAGAGTTAATCAATTATCTTACCTTCACTGAACCCAGCATATCATTCTCAGAATCCCCTTCAGCATTATCAGTTGAACCATCTTGAAGATTTGAACGATCAAGCAATTTTAAAATAGCATTTTCATCCCACAAAATCTTGCTGTTGCTATCAGTACACTTATCCTTGTATACATCTCCCAGACCACCAGTCCTCTTCCTATGCTTATGTTCTACATCTGCTACAGGCTCATCTTTGCTACTATTGTTGTTTTCACTCATGTCTTTCCCATTCAGTCCTGGAGAATCGTTGAAGAGTTCCTCAGTTCCCCACTTTAAAATATCTTCTACTTCTTTTTGTGATCCAGACTTATTTACAAAAAGCTGGTCAAGCATCAATTTCTTCTTAGCAAGCTGCAAGATGCGCTCTTCAACACTAGCACGAACCACAAGCCGGTATACCAAAAGCCTATTAGATTGTCCAATTCTGTGTGCTCGATTCATTGCTTGGATATCTGCATGGGGGTTGAAATCAGAATCATAGATGATGACAGTGTCAGCAGTTGCCAAATTTATTCCAAGTCCACAAGAGCGAGTGGATAACAAGAAAACAAATCGACTTTTGTCTTGGTTAAAGCGTGAAATTGCTGTCTGGCGATCAGCTACAGAAACAGATCCATCTACCCTCTCATATGTTTTAGGCCCAAACTCTATAGTCAAATAATCCTCCAGAATGTCAAGAAGCTTGGTCATTTGAGAGAAAATAAGAACTCTGTGACCTTCCTTGTGTAAAATCTTTAGCATAGAATGTAGAAGAGTCAACTTAGCTGAAGCCTTTATTCTCATTTCATGAAGGAACTCGACAGAACCAGATTCAGGCTCGGTTCCTGGTATGAGGTATGGATGATTACAGACCTTCCTCAATTGCATCACAATGTTCAGCATAGACTGTTGGGCAACCCCTTTTCCAATATTCCGCAATATCTGATAATTCTTTGTAAGCATTGCACGATAATATTCAGCTTGGATGGATGACAACTCAACAGGAACCATTCTTTCTGTCTTGGGAGGGATATTTTGCATGGCATCCTTTTTAAGTCTACGAAGCATGTGAGGAGCAACAAGTTTTTTCAATTCATCAACTTTCTCTGCAGTCGTAAGATCATTAAATTTCTCCTCAAAAGAAGATAGAGAAGGAAATGAAGCTGGCTGCAAGAAGTTGAGCAAGTTGTACATCTCGCCGAGGTTGTTCTGGAGAGGGGTACCTGTCAACAGTACACGGTGTTGGAAAGAGAATGTATTTAGCAAACTGAAAAGCTTACTTCCAGAATTCTTCAGTCGATGGCCCTCATCAACAACAAGAACTTCCCAAGGAACTCCACGTAAATGGGAATAATCAGCAAGAACCATTTCATATGTAGTTAAAAGCACATTGAATTTATAGGCTTCAGTTTTCTTACTCAATCCACTTGGATCATTAGCATGCCATTCATACTGGCGAATTATGGCTCTAGCCTTAGCACAGCCATGATATTCAACAACGTTCACATCTGGAGCCCACAGTGAAAATTCAGCAAGCCAATTAGGCATTGTAGAAAGTGGTACCAAGACCAAGCAAGGAAGTGAAACTTTGAATTCAAAATACAACGATGAAATAAAAGCACAAGCAGATACTGTTTTCCCAAGTCCCATCTCATCAGCAAGTATCACATTTTTGGACTTATACCAGCATTTGCGCAACCAGTTCAGCGCCTCAAGCTGATGAGGAAACAAAGAACCACCTTTCAAATCCTTAGGTTGCTCTGTAAGATTGAAAATATCATTTTGATGGTCATTGTTTCTCCTAGTTGAATTTTCCTTTGAGGAATCCTTTTCCAACGTGAGAGTTTCAAGCTTATTAAAAAGTGTAATCAAATGAGAAGAATTTTGAAGCACTGGTTCATCTAAACTTTCCCAAGTGCATTCATCATAAGGCAGTCCACTCCACTTTACAAATCCTTCAGATGTTCCATGTTTGGAAGTTTGAAGGGCTAGCACCCGCTGAGGCTGCTTCCAGCGCTCCTCACAAATATTAATTATTGACATCCCATACTTTGCCTTATAATTTTCTAGTTTTCTCTTTGCAAGAACTTTTAACTGGGATTCAGAAATCCAACTATTATGAATATGAGACTTTCCTACCCATTTAACTAAAAATTCATAGAAAACCTCCTCTCCATTTGGACCAGCACAATCAATTGCATTAGCATCCTGAGCTTTTTCATCAATATTGCCAGTCATCGCCTTCTCCACATTCATTTCCTTTTGTTCTGTTTCAATAGAGACATGTGTTTCACAATTTTTTGGAAGCTCGCTGTTATCCTTGCTTCCTAAAGCAACATTAATGCTCTCCTCTATCTCAAGCTTGTCATTTGGTTTTTTCAACTGTTCAGCAGATACAGCAGAATCATCTTGATCTATACCATCCCTGGCACAGGAACCTAAATCATCAGTGGCTTTACTCAATGAATCGATAGGATTTCCTTTCTTACTTTCTTTCGTTACTGATCTTCTGTATACATGAATTGTTTCCACTCTATTAGTGTTTATCAACATTCCTTCTTCATCAGAAATCTTGACGACATTTTGACGATCATCAACATGATCTTCAGTTGATTCTGCATCCAAATCATTAGCACAAGTAGAATTATCCTCTAAAAGCCTGGTCTGATTTTCGGATATGACCAGATCACCAGAAGGCGAGCCACCCTCAATATTCAAAGACAAATTATTTAATGAATTTGTATTCTCACCATGAATTCGACACCCTAAAACCCGATCAACCTGTGAGATGGATATGCAAGTAGAGTGAGTTATGATAATCCCATAAAAGGTGCCAGGTGAGGTATTTTCTTAAACATACAAAAATGCAAATCATCAGACACAAGATCTTTTTAGAAGGCTACCTGCAGAGACTCAACAACGGCGGTACTATTTTCATGCATCAAAGTTTCATCTACACAATTTTGTGCTTTATCCAGTTCATTTGATGTGTCTTTCATTACCCGAAGAAACTTCTGCATCCAGGAGAAAACAAATCATGCCTACAGTGTAATAAAAATATAATAGAATCTCAACAATTATAATACTAAACATATTTTAGACAGTATATTTAATATAAATCAATGATAGGAATGTAGAATTTGTTGTAATTAGAGGATATATCTTCTTAATTAAAGAAGATATCTATAGAACCTTCCTTTTAGAGAAAATAGATGTGTAATCTTCTAGATTATTTTGTTTCCCTATTTCCCTATTTTAGAATATTAGATTGTTACAAATAGAGGAAAGGAGAATGTAATTTACATCATTGAGAATAATAAAATCATTCTTATTTTCAACTAATACATTAAAATAACAGACTAAACATGGCTGATCTGGTACCTATAAAACACACAACTACTGTCATCCTAAATCCAACCCAATGTAGCAAAACCTTGCATACTTTGAGAAACACTTATGCCTCATTTTTCTTTTTTTTCTCTGCAGTGTGTAATACACCTAAATTTTGCTCACAGAACAAGTGTCTAAACGGAACAATATTTAAAATTTATCTCCTAATAAATAACAGTACATTTACACAAATCGTCTAATTCAATAGTCCTTTATCATATCCTAGTATTTGGCCAACAGTAACGTCACTGTCAGCCTGCACCATTATTCCTTATGTTTGTATTCGCCAATTTTTCTTTTGCATTTCCTAGCTTATAGCTTACAGTGGTCTAAGAGATTTGGACAATACATATAAATGAAATGTTGGCTAAAATTCCCTACTAAAATGAAATTTGAGTTCAGGGTGAGTTATGCCTTGTAAGGACATTACAGTTTCAAAATGCCACACATAAAAACCTCTTCTATTGCCCATTTGAATCACCATAATTTAAGACTACAATAGTTAGACCCTTTATCATTTAGACGTTATAATGTATCTGTAATTAATTTCCAGAAGATTCGTAAACTATAGAGCCACCAAACCTATGTGATAATTTAAAATAGTCATGCTTTAACAACAGCACTGTTTAATATAGTATATCATGGTCCAGAATTGATGTCAACAGAGACAAAAACAAAATGCTCAAACTCAACATATTTTAAGATAAAATGGAAATTTGAAATATAATATGAATCAGATCAAATATGTTAAGTTGGTATTAAATATACAAACATTTTTACTCCATAAATATAAATGTCAATATTATTATGACAGGATTAGTCACTGTCAATATTATTAAAATGATATCCATATTTAAACTAACAAGTAAATAAAAGTGTTTAATAGAGGAGGAACAGGTACCTCATCTTTCTGCTGGACTTGAGAATTCTTGTTTCCAACATCCTCTTTTGGTATAGATGCAGAAATGCTATGGGTTATAGACTTCTGCTTCTTGTGTACTTTATTATTCCCAGACTTGGACTTTGTAGAAGAAGGATTGACAATTTTTTTGCCCTTTTCAGTCTTTTGCTTTTTTTGACTAGTATTATCGTTAACAACTTTATTTTTCCTTTTTCTCACGTCCTCTCCGCTAGCAGCAATAGCAAGAACAAGTGTTTTCCTTAAAGGAACCTTATTGCAAGGTGAAGAAGTCTTACCCTCTAGTTGTTCATCATTTGCTTCTAAATCAGTAATTTTAGAGAGCGTTAAAACTACCTTGGCTGGTGAAGTTGACTTCCTGTCTACAGGGGAGTCTGTTGGGGACAAGCTGGATTTCTTTTCATCAGCATCCACACATGACGAAGTTCCTTCCATAGGACTCCCAAGAGACGGGTCAATAGGTTTGTCACTACCAGTTTCATCAACTGAGGAAGACAACAATTTCTTTCCAAAAAATTTGACTCCCACAGTTGAAATAGATTTCCCTTTGCTTGAGGACCTTTTCTTTGAAATAAGTTTGCTTCCAAAAAGTCCAGATACTTTTTCAAGGTTAAGTGAGTTGATTTGGCCTTTTGATTTTGTAGGGACAGTCTTTGTCCTTGCTCGTTTTGAAATTGGATCCAGGTGGTTTATGGGCTTTAGTTGATCCTTTTCTTCAAAGCAACTTGGACATTGCCACTTCCCATTAGGAATGCGCTTCAAGAGATAAAATCACAAATGGTCTCAGATTCAAAAAATCCCAAGAATCAAGACTTTATAGTTGAAAGAAAGCATGGCATGAAACCAGAACTGAACATACCTTAAGAGGGGGATCAAGACACTGTAAATGATATGTGCGAGGACAGCTATCACAGCACAATAAGTTGCCACCAACATCACAGATCACGCATTCATAGTAATACTGGATCATAAGTTTACTATATTATGTTAGAGCAACTAAATGCAAATAATAATAAAAAATTCTAGATTGGAATCCCAGAATATTCTTCATATAATAAATAAAATATTATTTAAGGAAAGTATGAAAATTGGAGACTGATGATAACGCAATACAATACAAACATATTATTGAGATGACAATAACATCCAAATCCAATCCCATTGTATATATCCCAAAGATATTTTACTAGAAGAGATTATGTGAGAATGATAATAAAGAGGCGGAAATAACAATACATGCTCTAAAAGGTAACAAGAAAGACTAGACAAACATAATAACATAAGGAAAGCAAGTACACCATGGCCCTATGGGCCCATCTGGTTAAACTTCTCAATATGCTTTTAGGAGAAGAAAAAATAAATAAACTTCTCTATAAGCTAAAACCAACTTTGCATAAGTGAAAATATGATTTTGGAATAGCTAATATGCAGAATATACTTCTGCTTCAAATATTTTCATGTAATTCCTAATCAATATGAAATAAATGCATAACATTGACACATACATCTTAACTAAATCTTCTAAGCTACCAGACAACGCAAAAAGTAGTGGCTAATTGTATAGGGGTATTTGAGCAACATGATACAGTCCTATAAAAATTAGAGAATATGCTGAATTCTGCATATCCAGGTAGCACATTGATCTCATTTACAATGTACTTACAATCAATCAAGAAGTAATCAAACAGCTGATTAGGATCTATTCAATAATTAATTGACAGCAATGACTGTAACTAAAGGTGACCATATATGTATATACACACATGCACTAAATACCTGTATATCGGCAAATCTAACATAACATTCCTTTTCAAGCAAGAGCATGCATATAATGTATGTGCGAAACTTGTTATGAGTAAAAATCAACCCAAGGCTCTCTGTGACTAGTTTTTTTTATCAGTCTGTGTGACTAGGTAAATAAGCCTGCTAGTAGGCGTCAGGTAGTGGTACTGTAGGTTATATCCAGATCTTTATTTTTCTGATGTGAGACTAGACAATGGTCAGAAGTGGCTTCAGTGGTCTGGTGAAAGACAATAAAAAAATAAAATAAAAATGTTAAATTCAAATGGAGAAAGAAAATACAGTTGAAGATGTACACTTCGGCGCTAGTTTGACCTAAAGGTGCTTCACCCAATGTAAGGGTAATTCAAGTTCTGTGTAATCATATCCCAGTGCTAACAAGGCTATACATGAGTTTGGCATGTTTCCATACAAAGATGTCAAATACACCCATGGCCAGCTTCAGAGAGTAAATTCAGCAGTAAGAAAACCATGCAGTGGGTAGACTTAAAGCTAGGGTTGTTGATACCGGAGAGAAGGCATCAGCACTCACTTCAAAAAGATACTTGCATGGCAATGCATGACAAGTGGCAGGATTCTTAACAGTTTTAGAAGCAGTCAGAACTCTGAAGAGACATTCTGAATTTAGGTCCCAGGTTTCAAAGGCATTTATGCCTCCATAGTCATTATCATACCAGAGGGATTAGCAGTTTGAATGAGCTTTTAGCTGTACTCAAAGACCAAGATGATGGAGCTGATGCGCATTCAGCAAATGAATCACACTATCACGTGTAGACTACACTACCTCCTGCACCTCAAAGTAAATTGAGTAGACTGAACTTAAGTACATATGGGTAGAGGATTATCTGGAACAATGATTTTGGGCTAGTCTATGGAAGAACCAGGTTGAGAACATGCCTCAGACTCCCTTATGCACCAGTGAGGAATGACTGGTCAGATTTCAGTAACTCACATGTGGTGACACATCAGAGAAACATCAGAGATCTTCCAGTAGTTGAATAATTTGAGGCAAGAAAACAAGATTGTTGGATCATTCAGAGTGAATAAAACATCCATTAGGTGTGGGTGCAGAAGTCAAATCATGAGGAATAGAAGAAAGTAGCCTAACACCCATGAAAGGAGAGAAAAACAAGCTTAACAACTGATTAATGGAGGAAAGAACTTCGAACAACTGTATATTGGAGGTAAAAAAATAAGGTTCCCGTGGCTAGAATTAGTTCACAATGGGAAAGTAAGAACCATCAAAAGAAAACCATGAAAGAGAGTTCGATAGTTTTCAAAGTGGAATAGTGCAAGAGTACGTCAGAAAAATATTGCTTTCATACCATGCAAATAATTAGAGTATGGAGAATTATGTGTATCAGGGTTGAACTCTAATCCATTGGTTAGTATATGGCAATCAATAAATGAGCTAAATTATTAGCTCATTTGCAGCCTATCAGTGACACACACACATCAACATTAAAATTGCATTTTTAGACAAGCTAAACCTAACACTTATTCTTTTAAAAAATTACAAGAAGCAATAATATCATTACTTACCCCCCTCTTTGGACATCAGAATCTAGAAAGCCCCTCAATGGTGAAGTTGACACACCAAACATGAGAACAAAGGAACGTAGCAGCAATTGTCTAGACCCAGACAAAAGAGAAAACCCATACATCAAATGATGCACTAGGAAATATTCAAATTCTCAAATTAGCACTCAAATTATCCCAAGGGTTACAACCACTATTTATTATAATAAAGCATTTGCTACTAAAAAGGAAAGGATAAATAAAAGCCCAACACAACTTTATGACATTCTACAATTTTCAGTTTTAAATTATAATAAAATCTAGCTCCCAAAAGGACAGCATAAATAAAAAAACTAGCATAATACTATAATATCCTCAATTAAAATAAATAGCCTACAGACGTGTTGTAATATAGCCTAAATTTAGCATTATACATTTTGAGAAAGTCACAATCAATTTCCTTCAAATATCTATATCTCTGGATCATTCTAGGTCAGAAACCACTTTCATTTAAACTACATTGATAATACAAAAATGTTTGTCTTAATAAAGTCTCAAACGCTGTTTTGTAAAAAGCTCTAGTCTTAATAAGAAAGCTTTGCCTTCTTTTTCTTTAGTTCACCCTGCTATTTGGGGTCCCTCTCATACTATTACCCCTTTAGGTTTTAAATATTTTGTTACATTTAATGATGATTATTTTAAATGTACTTCAATTTGGCTAATGAAGCGTCAACCAAAGGTGTTTTCTATATTTCAAATGTTATCTAATGAAATAAAAACACAATTTGGTATACCCATACATGCTTTTAGTAGTGACTATGCTCGTGAATATTTGTCTAACCAATTCATGAAATCTAGTGGTACCCTTCATCAAAAGCACAAAAACAGACATTTTATTGAAATACACTTCTTCATAGTCATCTTCCTCACCATTTTTTGAGGGGATGTTGTCCTTACAAAAATGTTATCTCATTAATCGGATGCCATCATCTGTCCTTAATGATCAGATACCCACTCTATCAATTTTCCTTATTTGCCTCTATACAATCTTCCTCCACCTGTTTTTGTTTCCACATATAACCACAAAAACTTTCTCCTTAGTCATTCAAGTGTGTCTTTGTGGGATATCATCACTCTCAAAAAGGGTATCAATGTTTCTCTTGATATCTCCATAGGTATTGTGTCTTTTGGCATCTCTTTCTTTGAGTTTGTTCCATATTATACAACTATTCATCCGAATGATGACATATGTACTCACATTCCCACTACCATCAATCTTGCTTCATCAAAACCAGAACTCGAGATGCTTCTCCTACACCACTTCAGGTATATCAACATCGTTCATGACCTATTGATATTTCAGTATGTGATCCATATTCAACAGATATAGTGGATGTCATGCTAATGTTTCCCGAAGCCATCTCCCATACAGAATTTGGTCCATCTAAAACTGATTGGCCAATTACTATTTGGAAAGGTACACATTTTACCAATAATCATTTTCCTGCTATACAAACCTTAGTTATCATAGGCTTTCCTCCATACAATATACTTGTTTGTCTCCATTCATGTTTCTAAGTATCCAAGTGAAGTTTTATCCCAACCAAAGTGGCGATAAGTAATGATTGATGAGATGTTTGACCTTCAAAGTGATGGTACGTGAGAATTGGTTCCTCTTCTAACTAGCAAATCAACTGTTTGGTGTTGATGGTTGTACTCTCTTAAAACAAGACATGATGGTAACATTGATCGCTATAAAGCTCGATTGGTTGCCAAAGGACAGACAAAAATCCAGGACCAAGAATACACTGAAACTTTCTCTCATGTTGCAAAATTGAAATCTATTCGACTTCTCTTTTCCATTGCAATTATTCACCACTAGACTCTATTTCAATTAGACATCACAAATGTCTTTTTACATGGTTACCTTACAAGTCTACATAGAGCAATCTCCTGGATTTGTTGCTTGGGGGAAGTCATCTAATATGGTGTCTCGCCTACTTAGGTCCCTATAGGTCTCAAGCAATTACCCCATGCATGGTTTGGGTGTTCTCGGACTGTCATCTAGCAGTTTGGAATAATACAAAGTGATGTTTATCATTCTTTGTTCTATCATCATTCTCCCCAAGGGTGCATCTATCTCATTGCATATGTGAATGACATTGTTTTCACAGGTAGTGATAAGGAGGGTATTGTACAATTAAAACAGTATCTTGCACACAAGTTCTTGGACACCTAAGGTATTTCCTTGGTATAGAAGTGGCACAATCCAAGGAAGGTTGGGTCATATCTCAGAAAATATTCTCTCAAACATTCTAGAAGAAACAGAGATGATAAATGCAATGGATCCAAGTGGCAAACTTGTACCTGACCTAGGAGAACGTAATTCCAATCCTAGGATATACAAAAGGTTAATTGGTAAGCCAAATAAAGTTTCATTTCCAACCAGATGAGTCATCGGTTCCATAATTCATAACAGAGTTAATGACATCATCCCAAGACACATGCATTCCCAATTTAATATTCTCAAATTTCAAAGCAATAATATTCTACATTATTGTTTCAATTAAGAGGTCATTGGACCTATAACCTGCTGCTGGTTTGTTTAGGAAATTAAGGCAGATAATTCTAAGGAGACAAATCCCTGTGATTATGGGTGACTAAATACATCAACCTAGTCTTTATAGTGAGATAAGATGGAGATAAAGAATAAAATTATAACAAACATGAAACATAAAACATCCTAAAATACAGAATGAGCACCACGATTTTAATATATAATGACCAAATCACCTACAAGTCCAGTTTACAGTTAAACTAGTTGAACCAGCCAGTCCAGTTCGAGTTTAATAACATATCTACATAGATGTCAGGTATTTCTTACATCTATTGCTCTATATTAAGACATTATTTCACACAAATTATCACAAGTTACATTGGTCACATGCCATGGTATACTTAATGACAATACTAAACCATTTTACTCTTCATAAGTTGGGTTTCCAACATCCCCTCTTTTTGCCTAATGCAATAAATAAATTGGACTCAAAAAGTTAACTTACCCCATCATTTCCTTTCTTCTTAGATGACATTTGATCAGTAGGTACTTCAGTCTTTAGCGCACGTTTAGCTGAAGCATTTCTAGAAGATTCAGATGTTAGTGAATTTTCCTCTTTACTATTGGACTGGTCTTTACCAGAGGACTGATCTAGTCCAAAAGGAAGCTTTCTCCGCTTACGCTTTAAAACCCAGTTCCTGTTCAGCATTTTAGGTGCTGATGATTTGTTTTCCTTCATTGTTCATAGATGCATCCTGCATAAGAAATCAGCACTTTGACCATCAGCATGTCATCATGAGAAAAATGAAAATTCAAAGCATTTTAGCTTATAAAACAGCATTAACATGCTTGCTCATTAACAGAGTGCACAGAAAACAATTAAAGAAAGTACTACAAGCAAATAACATGGAAATAAAACAGAAAATAGTTTTGAGCAATAACTAAAAATTAAATTAGCCCTGGTAATCAACCGTGTTTATCATAGTATTATAAGTAAAGTTCAACCATTACCAAAAAAAAAAAAAACTCAGACGTGTTCTCAACTAGAGAAACATTCTTTTAATATATTCAAAGTATAAATGTACTTTATTTAGATAAACAAAGAATTTATTAAGAAATAAAGGAGAGATATAAATGCAAGTGAATAAGAAATCCTAAGAAACTGAAAACTACACCATGAGAGAGAAAAAAACATGAGACTAGGAACATTAAACATGTAGCATAACATGCCTATCTCTCTGATGATCCTTCAAAGATGTCCCCTTAAAAAGAACTTTGACATAACACTACAAACAACTAACATGCATTCAACCTTTTTAAAACATTATTCATCGTATCAAAGACACTATTCATGATCACTTAATATCACTCAACATGGGAAGCATGCAAAAAGGATTCAAGAGAGAATATGATACCACATTTCATAATCACTCAGCAGGATTCAAAATACCAAGTTTTCATTTCAATCTATTCTTCTTTCCCCCAACTGCGATCATCAAAAACTGTCTCTGATCAAGTATCCATCAGCTGATTGAACAAAGTTCATTCTCTTTGAAAACAAAACCAGCATAATAAGAATTTTTTTCCTTAAAAGGAAAGGTTTGATGGTAGCTAAATGGGAATCAGTCCAAAAAACTAGTCTTGAGTTGAAGCTTCAGAACTCATGTTTGAGACTTTAGCTAAAATAGATGGGCTTTGATTATAGTCAATGCAGTCTTATCCAAGATTCAACAACATTACAAGAAAGTATATGCAAATCCTGTCATCTGAGGTGTGACTTATTCCAAGATCTAACAAATTTGGAAAATCTAGCCTATTTAAATCATGAGATAGGCCTTAGGTAAAACTGAAACCGGGGATAGTTGAAGTGAATAACATGATTGCTGTTGATAGAACAATGATTTCTAACCTGCCCATTGCTACGGCAATGAGTCCAGTCAAAGCAAAATCAATTGCAGCAGACAAAAAACTGTGAGCGTGTGGTTGGAAATCATGTTAACATCAGGTAGCAAGGCGTAGCATAGAATGTAGCAATTAAAAAGGCCAAGCAGCGGTGCATGATGTAACAATGACAAATCAAAGCAAAAGAGATACTTCGCATAAGAATGATAATTTACAGCATCAAAAAACCAATCAAGCCTTTTACACTTAGGAATGAACATTTCAGGACCAAACAAATAAATTCTCTCCCCCATTGCCCCAGAAAAATATCAAACAAAAGCCATTTGATTATCATTTATCACTCAGAAATATTTGGACGAAACACTTATTCAAGGATAGATTAACATGAATAACAGCATTACCTTCTACTACAAGAAAGTTAGAAACATCGAATCAATCCCATACGCCAATCCTGTGACAAATGTTAGCATACGGTAGTCCTCAATGCGCAACCACATTCATTACAAGCGAAAAAGACATCCAAGAATAAAACATGCCATTGTCCCTAAAAATGAATTAAAAGACTATACAACGATAAATTTCCTCAGCTTCTGTAGATTCACAACTCAATTGGTATCTACATTCATTCCTCAAGCAAAACAAGATCAGATCATTCAATTAGCACAGACAGACTACTATCACGTAAAAACTATTAATCATGATGAATCTGAATAAGCATACACAATCTCTATCAAAAGTAAAACAAGCAGCAGCATAAACAATGAACAAAAAGTCAGAGTATGTCCCAGCACACCAGAAACAAGAAACACAACAAAAGCCACCAATCCACACCCAACAAACGGTGAAGCATTCCGCACATTCAACTCACACAAAAAACCCTCAAGTCCCTTGGAGGAACAAGTGGAGTCAGAAAGCAACACAAAATTCAAGTAACAATCCTGCTCATTGAACCAACAAAATCTGCAAGCATGAACAACAATCACAGGCCAAGTAGCTTGAAAATCAAGGGACTCAACTAACACAAAACCAACAGACCCAACTGAAATTGAACATCAACAAGAGGCAAACACAAAACCCCAGAAGCCAAATTCGAGCCAAAACCACAAATGAAGAGCAAAGATGGAAAATTGAGAAGCATACCAGGCTGGGCTACGGATCAAATAGCAGCACGAGCAAGGATTGCATGAGAAGGAAAAAGGGAAAGTGGAGAATAGGGAGAGAAGGTATTAGGGCATGGATGCAAGGAGATGAGAGATACGAGGAAAGAGAGAGAGAAAGAGGGCAGACAAATGAATAAATAGAGAGAGAAAAAGAGATAGCTGTTGTTGTTGTTTGTTGATGTTGTCATGTAGAGAGAGAAAGACACACAAATACGGATTCGCCGGGGTCATAGGACGGGGTTACTCTCTGACATGGCAGGAGAGAGAGAGAGTTGTTGTGCTCTCTCTCTTGCTCTTTGTTGAAACCCCAAACCACTCTTCCACTCCAACCATGCCACGTGGCACAACCACGAGCCTTTGCCTTTCTTCTTGCATTCTCCTTCTTCCCTCACAACACAATCTCTTTCTGTTTCTTCTCCTCATCACATTCCCTTCTCTTGTTTCCTAAATCTCATTCTCTGCATTATCACTTTTCGCATAATCAATTTCCCACAAATTTTCCTCAACTTTTCCCTCCCTCACTCCTTTTTTTCCTTCACAAAATATGAACTCAGGGACCCAGCAAAAAGACCACTTGAAAGTTGGTTAAAATTTTCGAATTTGAAGATCCTTCAAAAATATCGGTAAAACAATTTTATCTTATTCGAGATAAACAGAATTATCTCTAATTTAAGATATATCATAAGATTATTTATTAACAGCAAGTCTCTCTCAATCTTAAATTAGAAACTACTAGGTTAGTTTATCAAAAGTAACTGTTTTTTTTGTTTGGTTTCTTCATGAATTGCTTGTGGGTGTCATTTATAATGTCGCTGTTTTATTAATTTATGAGGAAAATCTATTTCAAACTGTCAATTAATACCTAAGCTAACCAGCACTTCTACACTTAATTGAGTTTCTGAATCCAACAACTATTTCGAGATTGTGTTTTCAACCTCGTTGTTTTTTCTCTGTAACTGCTTTTACTGCTGAATGTATATCACTGTCATAAAAAATATAATAATCTAATTAAGACGTATTTAACGTTTAATTTAGTCACAATCTATGGTTACTCAATATGGTATTAGTGGAACTACTCGTGTCTCCAGCAGTGAAGTATTGGAAAAATAATGCAATCATTATATTTTTCATAATAATGCAATCATTTAAGTCATTTTTTTTTTCACTAAATGTGGAATTTAATCTATTGGAAATATGTTAAATACCACAAAATTTACAGAGTATATTAGAAATATATCCTGAAAGATATATTTTCTTTCTGAAAAGATAAATATAATAATTGCCAAAATTTAATATTCCTTAAAGAATCAATAATCATGAATATAAAAATTTAAAAGTGGTAAAAAATTAAATTCGCACGTGGTATTATCTTTATCGCCCTTCTAACTAATTTAGAATATTATTAAATCGATAATAAAAAAAGAAATCAATGCATAATTAAACTTTTCATTTAATACTTCTGTCAATACAAATGAGAATTAGGGAAAAAGTTAAAAAATAATAATAATAACATTAAATTGTGTATTTCTTTTTTCCTATTTCTATTTAGTAGGTTATTTATGGTAAGGCCAAAGGAAACAAAAAGCATTGTGGAACGCTACAGAGAATGCAACTAATAAAATCGGTAGTTGATTAGTGGAATCCACGTAGGTATGTGTGTTATGATTATAAAATATAAAAATATGGTCAAATTTATAAAAAAAAATTATACATAAAAAATTTAAAAATTTATAATATTATAATTATAAAATAGGAAAATTTGTAAATTTTCATAAAGACAAAAACAAAATATAACAAAATATAACAAAATATTTATAAAAGATAATTGTAAAATATTTTAATTTCTACTTAAAAATATTATTATAATTATACAATAAAAATATTTTCAATTTTGTGGACAGTTTTCTTAGATAATAGAAATTAGAAAGTTAGTGAATGAATATAAAAATACAAAGGAAAGAAGATATACAAAAAGTGTGCACCAATAAATGGTTATAAGATTTAATTCCATTATTAGAGGTTATAAATTGGTTTAATACCTCTTTTGGTCCCTCGAAAGGGGGCAAATGTTCAATTCGGTCCTACTCTTTTTTAGAAGTTCAATGTGGTCCCACCTTTTGTAAAAAGTGTGCAATTAAGTCCTTTTTGGAAACGGCGTTAATTTTTTAACGGAGCAGCTGACAGGGTGGACTGAAGTTAGCTACGTGGCTGTCTGAGGGTAATATGTGGCTGTGTGAGGGTGATACGTGGCTGTGAGAGGGTAAATCAGAAGTTAGGGTTTGAGTTGCAGAGAAATTAGTAATTTGGGATTTATCGTCGTATTTCTTCTGAAGGGTGTTCGTCGTGTTCAAAAAGTTGGGGCAAAGGATCTTCTCGATGGTCCCATAGTTGTGGTATTGATAGCAGAAAGTCAATTGCAAAGAAAACGTGGAAACAGAGGGAATCTCACCTTGACTTGGAGCTGGAGGAACTTCACATAATCGATGATCTCATCCAACATGGAGGCCTTATCAGTCTGTCAATTCATGAACATACACTTTTATTTTATTAACAAGGATATATTTGCTTGTATAATTTACATTTTACACTTTTTTAAAGTAAAGTGAGACAGATATGAAATGAGAAAAATAATTTAGAAAGTCTGTATGATAAAAAGAATCAGAGAAAAGAGAGTGTACTGTAAAAAGACAGTGCAGGAGTCCTTTTACCAAGGATTGATCCTTGCATTGGATGGTGCAATGGTGCATATATAGTACTATTATTATTATATATTGTTCATGTGTTGCGTCTAGTCCCTTCATTCTTCATACAGATAACAACAAAACCACAAATCCCACTTGCTGCAAGTACCAAACCTTAGTGCTATCCAGCTTCATATTTCAGGCACGCACGGAAAGATATATATAATGGCAAGGTGTTGCCGCTACAATACATACCAAAACTACTCGGCACTTCAAAAGTGCCTAATTTAATTATTGTTCATTATACTCCAATTAATCCACAAAAAAGACAACATAATTAAGTTTAACCTTACTTCAATCCATCAACTGATATTTACCTTGTTGGCGTTGGGAACCAGTTCCTGCAGGGCCTTCATTCGTTCTGCGATTCTCTCCCTCCGTAACTGTCACACACAACAAAATTTTCAACCCAGCTTCAGAACAATAAAAGTAAGAATGACCATATCTCCTCACCAATACAATCAAACGTCGTGTTCAAAGTATCTTCTCTATGCAAGTTAGGAGGCATTTTCTCTATATTTCCATCATCAGAGGGTGCAATTGACAATGCTTCTGGACTGTGACCAGATTGCGATTCGGATTCTATTGTCATAAGTTCATTTTCTAGTGAACTAATTTTTGTCTGAGTCTCCTCTCACACCACAACCATGGGACCACCGAGAAGATCCTTTACCCCAACTTTTCAAACACGACGAACACCCTTCAGAAGAAACACGACGATAAATCCCAAATTACTAATTTCTCTGCAACTCAAACCCTAACTTCTGATTTACCCTCTCACAGTCACGTATCACCCACTCACAACCACGTATTACCCACACAAAGCCACGTAGCTAACTTCAGTCCACCCTGTTAGCTGCTCCGTTAAAAACTCAACGCCGTTTCCAAAAAGGACTTGATTGCACACTTTTTACAAAAGGTGGGATCACATTGAACTTCTAAAAAAGAGTAGGACCACATTGAACATTGGCCCCCTTTCGAGGGACCAAAAGAGGTATTAAACCTTATAAATTATGGTTTTTACTGAAATTTTACCATGCCAAAGTAAACCACAAACAAGGAAACAAATTGCATGTAAAATTTACAATATGTTAAATCCTTCAAAAACAAAAAGTTTCACCATCCTCTTAAAGTATTAAAATCGCATTTCTTATATAGTTATCCTATTTTATTTATTGGTGAAGTATATTTTTGTTATCTTAAAAAAATTGTTTAGAAAGTAGTTTGAAAAAATTCTATTACTTTCTTTTTCTCTGCCATTACTTTTGAAATTGTTTAGAAAGTGTAATTCTTTTAATATTTGTATTTTGTTTCGAATAAGGAGTTAAGGTCCTTTATTCAAGAGATAAAATGAGCTTAGTGATGGTCATTCATCATTTAAGTTATGTTGTTCGCTCTTTCTCTTTCTTGTCCAAGCCATGTGAGAGTACTTGTTAAAGGGACTTCGACGTTCAAGTGAACAATTTTGCAAAATAATGTTGTAATAAAGATGAGTAATCAAAATATATCCCCTGTTAAACATATTATAATGGCCTTACAATTAGATCTGACCCATTAATTGTCAATAAATTGCTTTCATTATTTCTATTAATTTTCAATTAATGACTATTATTGTTATTAACCTGTTATTGCTTAAATTAATTATCAATTAATGATTGTTCCAGACCGGTCAGTCATCTCCTTGCTGGGTGGTCGACCACGTGGTTCTTGCTTGACCGAGTGGTCATATAGTACATAGGCCCCCAAGCTCAAGCATGATATAATGTGCGAAGGAGTTTTAGGTACTCTACTTCTGATGCGAATTAGTTTTACCTTCGACCCTTGTCTTTGTGTGCTATTGTATGTTGACCAAGATTTTGAGCTTCATCGACTACTCGTTGTACATAAGACCGTAGTTAAAAAGCATTCTTTGACTGCTCGTGGATGGCTTAATAGGAGTTGAAAAAGTCAGGAGTTGAAAATCGTTCCCTGACCACCTATGAAGGGACTGATAAGAGTTTGAAAAATGTTCTCTGCTAGTTGGTTGAAGGTAAGTCAGGAGTTGAAAAACGTTACCTGACCACTTGTGAAGGGCTTAGAAGGAATTTGAAAATGTTCTCTTCCGACTGGTTGAAGGTAAGTCAAGAGTTGAAAAACGTTCCCTAACCACCTACGAAGGGCTCGGCAAGAGTTTGAAAAACATTCTCTGTTGACTGGTTGAAGGTAAGTCAGGAGTTGAAAAATGAAGATGACGACAATCTCCATGTTGATGTGGATGTGGGTGCTCAACTTGACGAAGAGCTCATACATCTGACCAATATTGGTTGCATTGTCGTGGGAGTAAAAGACAGTGGACTTAGTGATGGGGTGGCGAACGTAGACGATGATGATCTCCATGAGCAGTAGCCTCGTGGCCTCCTTCTTCACTAGCTTGTACAACGGTGGACTTAGAGGGAAAAATGCCGACTTCGCCGCCATTGAAGAAGTCATGCCACCAATCTTCTTCTTCCTTCCAAAAACTAACTCACTCACTTTAGTGGCTTCGATTCTCACATTACACAATAATAGTGCTAGGGCCGGGTAACTATTTTCCATTGTACCGCTTGTCTGGTTCCTTGTGGCTATAGGGGGTTGCCGCTCAGCCCTACGGTGAGTGCCAAAATGTTTCAGGTAAGGTGTTAAGGTCCCTTACTCAAAGCACTCAAAGTTGTCCTAAAAATAGGATGACCTTCCTGATATCTTCCATCATCCAAGTTACGTCGTCTGATCTATCTCCTTCTTATCCAAGAAAAAAGTAATTATAAGATTTAATACCTAGTTTGGTCCCTAGGTTTGGTAGGTTTGTCTAAAGTGGTCAAACCTTTTTTTAGATGTTCATAGTTGTCCCATATTTTGTAAAAATGGTTCAAGATGGTTGTTTTTACTTATGGTGTTAGAAACGTTACTGGTGTAATTGTCCCCTAGCTAAAATTGAATGATCTGTCCAATTATTGATTGTGTGGTACACTGAGGTCAATTGAGGTGTAAATTTTAAAAATAAAAGTTAATGACGTGGCAAAGTTAAAGTTAAGATTAAGGAAAATTACAATTAGGCAAGATGACATATTCCAAAAATCCTAAAAGCACAAGATTAGAATAGAATTGCAGATAATCCCAAAACGTGAAATCAGAAAACAAAACCCTAATTCGAAAATCCTAACTTCCAAATCGCATTAACAATCTGCAGAGGAGAAACAAGAGATAAGAAATTCCCACATCAAAACCCTCAACCCCAAACAAAAATCCTAAAATCCCCAAATCATAAGATCACAAAGAACCCCAACCATTGTGTCACCAACCTGCAAAGAAAACAAAACAGAAACACGAAAATAGGTATTAAACTTAATCACAATTAATTACCTAACCTCCCCTGTATTATGTAGTGCTGTCAAAATGGGTTGTAACCCGCGAGCCAACCCGGCTCACCACGAATTTGAGTCGGGTTGGGTTTGAAAAAAAATTTAATTTTTTTATGCGGGTTAGTTTTCAACTCGGCTCACTTAGAACCTGACTCATCCGGGTTGAACCCGTGGGGAGCTGGGTTGGCTCATCAACCCACCTAATTTAGTTTAATTATTTATTATTTTGTGTTTCAACATTATTGGCTAGCATTTTTTTTATTATATTGTAGATGTGGATAAGAAAAATGTTTCAAAAGAGAAAAATATTATAAATTTATTTATTCAAGACTCTAATATTATAAATGAACAAGTGATACAAAAATTATCAATATTAAAAACTTATTTATTCTCCTTTTGGGTTTGTTTTTGGATTACGCTTGGATGGTATGATATTTTTTTAATTTTGAATTATATTTGGAGTTTAACATCATTTTAGAGTTAAATTTATTTAGATTTGAATTTAAAAAAATTATAATTTTATTTTATTTAAAAAAAACTTATAATTAAGTAAGCTAGTGAGCCAACACGTTTAACCACCAACCCGTGATAGGTCGGATCAGGTTCGAATTTTTTTGGCTTGCTAATAAGTGAGTCAGGTTGGGTTGAGTCACTAAGTGACTAACCTATGGTGAGCCGGGCCAGATCGAGCCAAGTTACATGTTTTGAGAGCTCTAGTATTATAAGGGGATTACAATTAGATCTGACCCATTAATTACCAATAAATAACTTTCACTATTTCTATTAATTTTTAATTAATGATTATTATTTTTATTAATTGTCCATTAATAATTGTTATTACTCAGATTAATTATTAATTAATGATTGTTTCCGAACCGGTCGGTTATCTCTTTGCTGGTTTCTTGCCCGACTAGATAGTCCTACAATACATATTTAATTATAGGTTAATAATATATATATATATATATATATATATATATATATAAATTGATTAAATTAATACTTAACAGCAAAAATAATAATAGGATAATAAGAAGTCTTTGATTGTTAGTTGTATAAGTTACAAATATATAAGAAAAAAAAGAAAAGAAATAATGACAGTTTTATACAAAATATTTTTAAATAGTGATTACTTCTAAAAAAAATCAGTTAAAAGAATTATATAGTTTAAAAAATCAGTTAATAAATTATAAATGGTAAAATAAAAATTATGCACGAAAAATAAAATTTGTATCTTCTAGGTATAGATTATTAGCAAAGAGTTTTTTTCTTCAATTATTATTTTTATTATTGTTAGATATATTATATCTTTCATCTTTTAGTTAATTTGTTATTATTTCTTATTTGTATGTTGGGCTTAGTCCATATTTCTTCTATTATAAATAGAGAACCCTATGTGTGTATTTAACACAAGGGAGATTAATCCCAAATATAGTTTTTCACTATATTCAACATGGTATCCAGAGCATAAGATTTTTTTGTTCGTTGGTCCTGCCCACTACAACCATCGTCGCTGTTAGAGTTGTCGTCACCGACGTTAGTGTCGTTGTCTCCATCGCCGACCACCTTGATTGGGCCTCTTTTGAGTTCTAGGTTTTGTACTCTCTTGCTTGTTCATGGCTCCTAACCCGTCCATATATGCTAACTATGTCAAGTGCATTTATCTATTGATAAGTTAGATGGTACTAATTATGCGACTTGGGCATCAGACATTAAACTTTGGCTTAAGAGTCAATGGTATCTTGATCATATTACTCAGAATGTGACAACTATTGATTCCGCTGCAGTTACCCATTGGTTGAAAGTTGATGCTCAGTTATGCAGTGTTCTCAAGGGTACCCTTCATTCCTCTTTAAAACAAATCTTTCGTTCCTACGAAACATGTTTTGAAATCTGGGAACACGCTAAATTATTATACACCAATGATACTCAACGTCTTTATGGTGTTTGTCATGATCTTCTCAATGTTCTTGCTCCTCGGCGTCAGGACTCTATGAGTGATTATATGGGTAAAATCCATGCTCTTTTTCATGAGTTTAATGAATTATTGCCTCCTGCTTCTACTCCTGCCAAAGAAATATAGCAACGGTCAAAGTTATTCATGTTGCTAGCATTGCATGACCTTGCTTATGAGTATTCTCATGTTCGTGATCAGATTTTGGGTTCACATGTTGTTCCCACTTTGGCTTCTACTTGTTCCACTCTTTTGCGTGTACCTAGTAGACCCATTAATGATGCATATGTTTCCTCTACGTTAGCATCTCAACGTCATGACCACAATCACTTTCACAAACCAAGAAAAGGACGTCTCAAGTGTAACCATTGTAGCAAGGTAGGCCACACGATTGATAGGTGTTATGCATTACATGGTCGCCCTCCTAGATTTGCTGCAATTGTTCATACTACTTCTTCGTCACAATCACCTACCGGGGATCCTGCTTCATCTTATATTAGTGATGACTTTGTTATTTTTAGTAAATTTCTCAAATAGTATAAGGATCAACAACCTTCTAGTTCCACTGCATCTGTAGCACACACAGGTACATCTTTTATTGGTCTGAGTCCATCTTCTTCTTTTGACTCTTGGGTTCTTAACTAGGGAGCCACAAATCACATTACTGGTAACAAAACTTTGTTTTCCTCTTTGTCCTCTCCGAATCCTTTACCTTCTGTTATAATGGTTGATGAATCTAGAGTTTTAGCTCATGGTGTTCGGACTGTTAACATTTTTCCTTTTTTATCCATTGATAATGTTTTTTATGTCTCTGGGTCTCCTTTTAACTTATTATCTGTCAGTCGTCTAACTTGTTCTCTTGATTGTGATATTTCTTTTGACAAAGATTCTGTTTGTTTACAGGACCGGAGTTCGAGACAGGTGATTGACACCGGATGTGAGTCTCGTGGTCTTTATCATCTTCGCCCCACTACACATATTGGGGCAGTTATGGAGTCTTCAGCTCTTCTTCATGCTTAGTTCGGTCATCACAGTCTTGCCAAACTACAACAACTTGTTCCTAGCTTATCCAAGTTGTCCAATTTGGTCTGTGAATCGTGTTAATTAGGAAAACATATTCGTAGTTCCTTTCCTCGTAGTGTCTCACAACGTACTTCGTCTCCTTTTGCCTTAGTTCATTCTGACATTTGGGGACCTAGTCGTGTTAAGTCTAATTTAGGTTTTCAATATTTCGTTACCTTTATTGATGATTATTCTAGATGTACTTGGTTGTTTTTAATGAAAAACCGTTTTGAGTTATTATATCATTTTCAAACTTTTTATAATGAAATTAAAACTCAATTTGGTGTTTCTATTCAAATTTTGCGTAGCGATAATGGTCGTGAATATCTTTCCCATTCTTTTCAACAATTTATGGCTTCTCATGGTATTCTCCACCAAACTTCATGTGCTTATACACCTCAACAAAATGGGGTGGCTGAGTGTAAAAATAGACATCTTATTGAAACAACTCGTACTCTTTTAATTCATGGTAACATTCCTCAATATTTTTGGGTGATGTTGTTCTTACTGCATGTTATCTCATTAATCGCATGCCCTCTTCTGTTTTAGAAAATAAAATACCTCATTCTATCTTATTTCCTCAAGAACCTCTTCACCCATTACCTCTAAAAGTTTTTGGGTCTACATGTTTTGTTCATAATTTTGGTCCTGATCTTGATAAGTTAGCTCCTCGATCACACAAATGTGTTTTTTTAGGCTTTATTAAATCAAAGAAAGGATACAAGTGTTTTTCTCCTTCTCTTGATCCTTATTTTATATCTGCAGAAGTCACCTTCAATGAGTCTTCCTTTTATTTTAATGATCATTCTTCTTCTGATATGTCTCCTTCTAATACTATCAATATTCCTATTGTTTGTGATCCTCCAATTGTGCCTAGTTTGTAAGACCCTTGAAATTTGTTCTAATTAAGATACTAGATATCTTACGAGTAACACCTACTACAGGAGCCAGGAGAGCTATCAAGATGAGGAAACTGACACCAAAATTTCTCGGACCATATCAAATTCTTAAAAAGATTAGGCCAGTGGCTTATGAGATAGCATTACCACCTCGATTGGCAAATTTGCATAACGTTTTTCATGTATCCCAACTGAGGAGGTATATTCCAATCCAAAACATGTGTTGGAAGTTGATGAAATTCAGGTCAAGGAGAACTTAACAATGGAAGTTGGACCAGTAAGAATACTAGATGTTCAAATGAAGAAGCTAAGAGGAAAGGATATTCGCACAGTAAAGGTACTTTGGAATGAAGACACACAAGAAATGACTTGGGAATTAGAAGAATTTATGATAAAAGAATATCCATATCTCTTTTGTTAAAATAGCTAATTTTCGAGGGCGAAAATTTTTTGTTGATAGGGAGATTGTAAGACCCTTGAAATTTGTTGTAATTAAGATACTAGATATTTTTGAAATAAAAAATAATTTTATGTATAAATGCTACAGTAAAATGCTACAATAAAATACGTATAGTGCTACAGTAAAATATGTACAGTGCTACAGTAAAAATACCTCGTGAATCATGTGTTGCTACAGTACTACTACAGGAAAAATGTAGTACAAGCTACAGTACCGCTATAGTGAATAGTAGTACAGCTACAGTACAACTACAGTATTGTAGTACAGCTACAATGAATAGTAAAATGAATAGTAAATTTTTTTTTTTGCTATAAATAGCCAAGGGGGGAAGGCTGAAAATTTACACCAAAAACTTAGAAAATTTTTGAGAGAAGAGAGTTGGAAGAATTTCTAGTTGCAAAGGGGACATTCTGGAAGTTTTTGGGGAACGAGGAGATTAAGTCTGTAATAGAGGTAAGGGAAGCTACTCTTGAATCTTGAGTATACAATACTTTGCTTTTGTCTAATCCTAAATCTTGAATATGGAGTATTTTATTTCTGGAGGATCTTGAATTTTAAATGAGAACATGTTTCTGTGATGAGACCAAGTTTGATAGTTGTAAAACGTGATATTGATTATGTTATGCTAATTGTACGTTATTGTTACTTAGAACATTTATTTGTTTCTTTTGTATTTTTGGAAGGACGAGAAGTTGTCTAACTGGCTCTGCCAGATTCAACTTCTTGTTTCCCCTAAATTTTTATATTAAGATTATTTTGATGGTAGGGGAGCTAATCCTTTCTTACATATGATATTTATACATATTATGATCATGAATATGAGTTATGAACATGTTAAAATTTTGGTAATGGTAGTTATCTATTCACTTGTGTAAATTTAGTTTTCTTATTTTCGAGTTATTGTGGTAATGGTAAAACATTCCTTTTAATTGTTTTTACCATTGGATTTAGCTAAAATTTTAATATATGAATCCTAAGACCTATTTCTTCACTTTGACCGTTCGGATCATTAATTAAGAGTCTGTACTTGGAGAAATAAGTTCTGCATGTTTGAGTAAATTAATTACCCTTGTTATTGTGTTACTGAGTCCTCTCGGTAAAATATAGATTCTGTTCTATTTGACCGTTAGATCAACCTGAAAATTTGATATATGATTCCTAAAATATATTACTATAATTTGACCGTTCGGATTTGTAATTAGAAGTCTATGTGTTGAGAAATAAATTTCGAAAATTTGAAAAGTATGATGAACATTATATTTTTGTTCTTAAGTGATCATGGTAAAAACTTCATATATATTTCATTTACCGTTACATTGAGCCCAAACTTTAATATATAGTTCCTAAGATATGTTGATGTATTTTGGCTGATCTATGACCTTTGATTGGTGAAAATATGTTGAGTTATACTCGTTATGGGAAAAAATGAGTTTATAATATGAAGTATGATATCTGGCAATATGTTTAATTTATTGACACCAAAACGGGTTATTGTCAATTTATGATTAAAGAATGAACATGATTGAGTTAGGTGGATAAGGAGGTATGAATTGTTGATTTTATGAAATGTTGGAGTGGATATAAGAAATCATTACTTATGAAATGATGTTTACTATTGGGAGCAGTATGTTCAGTTTATACCATGAGAGCTTGATATGAGCAAAGTAACACCCGAGGTTTATGAAAGCAGGCAGAAAGTGGTCTGACCATAAGGCTTTGACATAAACATATGATTCGTAAGTTTTATAGAAGTAGGCAGAGAGAGGTCTGACCATAAGGCTTCAGAAAGTAAGACATAGTATACAGGTAAGGCTTAAGGAAGCAGGCAGAGAGCGGTCTGACCATAAGGCTTCGTGAGTAAGCATGGTATACTTGGAAGGTTTATGAAAATGAGAAAGATGATGAATTAATGACATCGGGATAATGGTATTTATAAATTGCAGAAATACATGATTGAAACATTTATATTATAAGTAAGTTTAATGATTGTATGATATGGTTGGCTTACCCTTATTTGTTTGTGCTATGATCATATAACTCATGTTATATGTGAGCAGATAATGTTGCAGATGCGGTTGAAAAAGCTTAGAGATGATGAGAGAGATGCGGGGAAAAACTTTCAGGGATTTTTGAAAAAAAAATAAATTTGCATTGGAAAAATATGTTGTGTAAGACTTATAAGTTTAATTTCGAATTTATGTTAAGTGGTGAAGACTATATTTTTAAAGTTTGTAAGTTTGGAATTGTACTTTGAAAGAATTGAAATAAAGTTTGATTGTTTATATCAGATATCAAATTAATTTAGTTTTTACTACCAGTAATACCCTTTTTAATATATTTGGGTGTTACATAGTTCACCAGATGTTTCTCAACAACCACCAAGTGACTCAATTGAAGTGCCAACTACCTTGTCTCCTCCGACTCCGACAACTGAGTCTACCCTTCTAATTGCCCTTCGAAAAGGTATACAACTACAAGAATAATTGATATTACCGACGGTCGTAACTCATTGGTAATGTATAAAATTCGTCGGTGTCAACACTCAATTTTGTCCGGGTTGTAAAAAATTCTATTTTTATTGGTTATTTATTATTTTCCTTTTATTTTATTTTACCTTTTTGTTTTATTCTTTTTTTATGCTTTTAATTCAATTTCTATTTTTTTTTCTTATCTTCAATTTGTTTTAATAGAGTTAATTAATCAAAATAATTAAAAAAATTGAAAAAAAAAATAAAAAAAAAATAATAATAAATAATAAAATTTAAAAATAAAATAAAAATTAAAAAAAAGGAAATAAAAAACGTGGAAAAGGGGGAGATGATGTATGGGAAGCGTGTCTGGAGTGAGGGGGACAAGGGGGTTAAGGAGAATATTTCCAAGATTTTTGGAGAAAAAAGCAGGGGGACCAGGTGGTTAGAATAGGATAATTCCAAAGATTTTAGGGGAGGATTGGGTTGGATCAGAGAGAGAAAAAGGGGAAAAGAGAGCAAACGAGGAACCATCATCTGGAATCATCATCCAGAGTCAGTATTGGCACCGGCACCGGCGAGAAGAGATCACCGGCTACGCAGCGAACCATAGCAGCAACCATAGCAGCAGGTAAGTTTCTGGTTCACTTGTGCATCCAAACTCATCATGAACGCTTACTGCATAACGACTTCTTATGCTTATTCCATCATGAATGCTTTTCCTTGAACATCATGAGTTCCCTCATCACCAACCTCCCCTTCCATTCATTCTCTGTTTCACCACGTTCCCTCTCTCCTTCCTAACTCTCACGCTCACGGCCAATCTCAACAAACCAAATCCAAAACCCATTGCACAATCGAAGAAGGAGGGCATGAGCTGGAGCGACGGCCGACGATGGTCTCGGCGGTGAAAGGCGGAGAGCTCGACGAAGAAGAGGCGGCCCGTGTGTTTGAACTGGCGGAGACGAACCCTTCCCTGGGTTGCGGGTGTCGGAGAGAGCAGACAAGAGTAAGGAAGCAGTGGCACGGTATGGCGCGGCGTGGCGAGGTGGGTAGATCGAGAGAGACGATGACATGGTAGCTGGTCCGCAGAGGCAGTGATACGGTGGCCACCTTCGTTGTGGTGGCTAGCCTGGTCCGCGGTAGTCAATCGGAAGAAGACGAGCTCGACAGGGAGCGAGGGATCCGAAGGCGTTGCGGCCAACAGTGGTTCCGGTGGCTCAGGTTGTCGCCGGCGAGGCCAAGTCATGATCTTGGCAGAGGTGGCGGTGGCCGGTTCCAGCCGAGGTGGCGGCAGCGTGCTTCCCAGCCTTAGGGTTTTCCTAGTCAGAGAGAAAGAAACTTGGGTCTCTGGAGAGTGTGTGAGATGAGAGAAGGAGCTTACGGGAGGGTGTTGGATCTGAGTGGGTGAGGAATGGAAGGGAAGATACCGAACCCCTAGGAGATTCTAGGTTAGAAGCCACCCGGGTGGGCCAAGCCCAGAACGAACGCACGTCATTTGGCCTTTTTCGAACGTTCGTCATCCAGCCTCATCTTCCCAACGAACGCTCGTCCATAACGAGCGTTCGTCATCCCGCCTCATCTTCCCAACGAACGCTCATCCCAAACGAGCGCTCGTCATTCGGACCTCCACTTCCCACATCTTCCCAACGAACGCTCGTCCATAACGAGCGTTCGTCATCCAACCTCATCTTCCCAACGAACGCTCGTCCCAAACGAGCGCTCGTCATTCGGCCTCCACTTCCCACATCTTCCCAACGAACGCTCTTCCATAAAGAGCGTTCGTCATCCCGCCTCATCATCCCAACGAACGCTCGTCCATAACTAGCGTTCGTCATCCAACCTCATCTTCCCAACGAACGCTCGTCCCAAACGAGCGCTCGTCCCAAACGAGCGCTCGTCATTCGGCCTCCACTTCCCACATCTTCCCAACGAACGCTCTTCCATAACGAGCGTTCGTCATCCCACCTCATCTACCCAACAAACGCTCGTCCCCAACGAGCGCTCGTCGACTAGCCTCCTCTTCTCAGCGTCCGTTCGTCGTATCACCCAACGAACGCTCGTCATTCAGTCTATTTTTCTCAACGTACGTTCGTCAACTCTCCCCAACGAGCGCTCGTGACTCTGAATCCTTTCCCAACGTACGTTCGGCCTTTACCACGGACCGTTCGTTATCCAAGCTTTTCGACTGACCATTCGACATTATTTTATTTTTATTTCGGTACCCCAATTTTTTTTTTATTATTTAATTATTCATTTGCCTTTTTATTTATCTTATTTCATTTCATTTTTATTTTATTACTTTATTTTATTTATTTCTTTTAAATATCCAATTATTTCAAAATATATATATATAATAATTTTACTTATATACACATATAAAATAGAAAATTACAAAAATTTGTTTTAAAGGTTAAGCACATGTGTGACCGCTCGCGTCGTCCTTGTGTTAAAAACCTTTTCTTCTTTCTTATAAAAATTATTACAAAAATATTTAAAGGTTTAAGCGCACGTGTGACCGCTCGCGTCGTCCTTGTGCTAAAAACCTTTTCTTCTTCTTTAAATAAATTTACAAAAGAAATACGTTTTGAAGGTTAAGCACACATGTGACCGCTCGCGTCGTCCTTGTGCTAAAAACCTTTTCTTTTCTTAAATAAAATTTCAAAAAATACGTTTAAAGGTTGAACACTCGTGTGATCGTTCGCATCGTCCTAGTGTTCAATACTTTTCTCTCTTATTTACGTAATATTAAACGAGGGTATGAGTGCTCGTGCGATCGTCCGCATCAGCCTAGCACTCAATACTCTCAAGTCTTCCTAAATAAGTAAATAACGGTATGAGTGCTCGTGTGATCGTCCGCATCGTCCTAGTGCTTAATATCGTTATTTCTCTTTTTAAAAAAAATAATTAAACATATTTAAATATCGTTTTAAAGGTATGAGTACTCGTGCGACCGTTCGCGTTGGCCTAGTACTCATTACCTTCTTTTTCTCGAAAATATTAAAAACATAAAATCTCCAAAAATTAAAAACATCTGCTTTTCCAAACAACAAACCATCTCTTAACTAGAACTACGTAACCCTGATTTCTCATTTTGAATGAGAATATGTAGGAGCAAGGTCAATCCTTGTCGGACCCAAAAAACTAAAAAATATGTTTTGTTTATTTAGAATTTTATTTTAGGGGATAATTAAACATTTTGAAAACCATATCATATTCGTGCATTTAGTTAAAGGTACTGCCTTAGGGCAGGCGTTGTGGGGTGCTAACACCTTCCCCACGCGTAACCGACTCCCGAACCCAATCTTTGGTTTTCGTGGACCGTGCTTTATCGTTTTGAGGTTTTTCCGTAGTTTTCCAAAATAAACTATGGTGGCGACTCCAAAATCTCTTTTCAAAATTCGTTTCTTTTTGGATCGTCGTCCCGTCGCGATTCCGGTTGCGACAGATGGCGACTTCACTAGGGACTTTTTTAGAGAGTCAAGCCATTTAACTATATGCGCGAATTCAATGTGGTTTTTCTTTATGTTTTTCTTCCCTTCTTCTTTATCTATCTTTGATATTTGAATAATCGTATGTGAATAAATTTGCTTGTTGGATATTGAACCCTAGGGTAGACAATATGTTTATATCTGCCTGGGAATTTTTCTGGTTGTTTTGCAGGTGAGGGTTTGGGTGTGCATAATTTTCTCCCTTCACACACACACTTTCGGCATATCATGAGTGGGGCCCTATACCCGGGTCTAAGCGTAGCTTAGAATTAGAGGAGTTGTGTAGCGGTGTCACTCTGGGATGTACTTCCTGTTTGGCTATCGTGAGAACTCCAGCTAGAGTCTGTTCTCTTCATATGTGTTTTCACACCTAGTTGATTACTCGACTGTTGTGGAGATGCTATGAAGGGGGCCATAGCTCTAGTAACCTTTGACCTTTAGGTTCAGGGAACCATCCTTGTGAGATTGCATATACTTGACCTTGAACTCAAAGCAGTGAACCTTTGTTAGGGCACGATGGGAGGAATATGTACTTCTGTAACCCTCACGCTGTTCATTTTTTTATGATATTACACTTCATACCATGCATGTGCTTTGATTCGTCATGTTGTTTTATTATCATGCATCATATTCATACATCATTTAGTAACATGTTAATTTTAAAGGAAATCACAGGTACCTACTTGACTTCATACGAGATGGATGTTAACACAAGATCCGATGCTACACGGCACACCGACTCTTCCGATTTAAGAAAGAAGTATAGTCTAAGGACCCATGTTGGAAACTTGACCGGGCTGATAAACTTGGGCAAAAGGCTTAAGACTATAAAGAGAGAAACCTTTCAGAGAAGATATGGAAATTTATTGAATTTAATGGAAGTTGAAGTACAAATACCCGCTATCACAGCCTTGGCACAATATTATGATTCTCCGCTTCGATGTTTCACATTTCAAGACTTTCACTTGGCGCCAACCATAGAGGAGTTCGAGTATATCTTGGGTTTGCCACTGGAAGGCACCACTTCCTATCAACATTTAGAGCATCATGCCTCTATACCCACCATTGTTGCCATCATGAAATTACATCCCAAGGAGCTTGAAGACAGGATGATGATGAGGAATCAAGTGCATGGGTTATCACAGGGATATCTAGAGCAGTATTTACATCACTTGGCTGATAAAGAGGATTGGGAAACTTTCATGGATGTATTAGCCCTTACCATATATGGCATTGTCTTGTTTCCCAAAATAGAAGAATTCGTGGATTACACCGCGATAGACGTCTTCGTGGCAAGTAAAACCAGATCAGAGAATCCTGTAACAGCAGTTCTTGCGGATGTTTATGGGACCTTAAGTTTTTGCCATGAGAGAAAGGGAAAGAAGATTCTTTGTTGCTTACCGGCGTTGTATACATGGATGACAACGCGCGTGTTTAAGGAGATGGTCGACGTCAAGAGTCTATCGGAGACTTTGTCACATCAAGGGCTTAAAGGTAAAGGAAACGATTGGGCCCGATTCCTTGCTAGCTTGAGCGAAAGAAGTATAAAATGGCGTCTTCCTTGGCTCGGAAATAAACTGGCTATACAACATTGTGGTAGTTTTCCTAATGTGCCTCTCATAGGTGCCCGGTACTGTATCAATTACAACCCCCTTTTGGTGCAAAGACAATTTGGGCATCCTATAAAAGGAGCACCTTCATCAGATTACCTTGCTACCCTATTCATTTATTACGAAGACGGGCATTTCATCGAATTGTTAAGAAAGGTTAAAAGCGCCTGGGAAAATGTTGTTCGAGCAGAGAAGGACTTGAGGGATGGAGTAGTGGATAGCAGGGCTAGTTATCACACCTGGATTCTGGAGAGAGTGAAAGTAGTCAAATATCCTTTCAAGCCAATCAAAGATCAATCAGCTAGTGAAGGACCATCCCAAGCCCCAGAAAGTGAAGAGGTGCAACAATTGAAGGCTGAGATGGAGAAATTGAAGGGGAGAAATGCTAGGTTGGAGAACGAATTACAAAGGGCGCGTAATGATCTTGTGGATATGAGAAGTGAAAATGAAGAAAAGTCGCGAGCTTATGAAAACATTGTCAAAAGCCAGAAGGCTGAGAGGGATTATACATTTCGAGTGAAACAGGATCTAGCGGCCGCGAGTAAGGAATTATCCATGAGGGTAAATGAGAAGAAGGTGGCTTTAGAAGAGGGAAAGCAGTGGAAGCACCTCTACGAAGAAGCCAAAAGAGATAAGCGAGAAGCCCTAAAGAGACTAAGAGAAGCGCAGGTGCAGATAGAAAAAGCGGGGCATGAGATGAAGGAGATGGCCATGTCGTTTGAGGCGGATATGAACCGGGAGCGTTGGAAGCTAGCAGAAGCCGAAGAAGAGCATCGATCTCTGATAAAACAAATGGAGGAATATATTGAGGAACAGGAGGAGCGATGGAGGGCGATAGAATTTGAAGAAAGGCATCAGGCCTTGATAAAGCAAATGAAAGAGCACATCGCGGAGCAAGAAATGGCTGTAAAGCACTGGAAGGAAAGCTTCTCTCAGTTGGCTGCTTTGGCAAATGGGGCAATTGAAGACATCCCCAGGATGGTGTCGAATGCTGAAGCTAGTACTCATTTTCGTAATTCACCAGCGGAAATATAATTGTTTATTAATCATTGTAAATGGTTGGTGGTAGAGATGAAATCTTTCATTGCCCGGGCGCGGGATTGATGTACATCAGAATTATGCGTTTTGTTCCTTAGACTATGTAATGGATCAAATTTTCTTTAAATGAAAGATAGGGGATGTTTGTTTGGTATCGGCTTATGTTAATTTTCCATCAGTATTGTCATCGTTATCCTGTGATTTCCACTTATCACTAGCATGCATCATGTTTTCTTTTGTTTTGCATTTTTCATCCTTATCTAATTTAATTTAATAAAACAGTAAGCAGCAGTACAAGTGAGAAAACAACGGCAAATTTTCCACGACATCCGTACAGGACCAGAGCTAACTTGAAGGTCATGGAGAATTGGGAGCAGTCACACGAATCTATTAAGGCTGATGTCAGCCAGTTGAAGGACCAGATGGCCCAGATTTTGGCGGCTCTCGAAGCCCTGAAGACTACGGGAGGGGCGACGCCTGCGCAAGTCGAGGGAAGTGCTCAATATTACCCTCCGGTGTTCAGTTCTGGGAGCCAATCTGTTACGTTCCCAATGTATGGATTACCTCCAGGTTACACCCCACCTGTGGGAGAATACACAGAAGGGGAGCAGGCTTCATTCTCTTTCCCTACCACTGTCAACATACCGCCAATCAGTACACAAGGACCTGTTGTAATGTCCGCACCTATGGTAAATGAAGGAATGCATGCAAACATGTCTGATGGAATACGAGTAATTCCGGTGCCACCTGTGATTACCGGAGAGGGCTTTTCTACAGGGGCTGCACCACATACTTTGTTTCAGGGGGTAACTAGTAATGTCGATGGGGCAAAGGATAAACTTGAGAGCCTAGAGGCAAGATTGAGGGCTGTGGAGGGGTATGAAAGTTATGGATTTGGGGATGTTTCTAGATTGAGCTTGGTTCCTGGCGTCAAAATTCCACATAAGTTCAAGGCGCCAGATTTTGAGAAGTATAAGGGAAATACATGCCCTAAGAGCCATCTGACCATGTTTTGCAGAAAGATGGCTGCATATGCTTACGATGAGCATCTGCTCATTCATGTTTTTCAAGATAGTTTGGCTGGAGTGGCATTAAACTGGTATACACATTTGGAGCCGACTCGAATTCGTTGTTGGGCGGACTTGGCTGATGCTTTTGTGAAGCAGTACATATACAATACACATGTCGCGCCAGATCGTTTACAGCTGCAAAACATGTCGAAGAAAGACAACGAAACTTTTAAGGAGTATGCTCAGCGGTGGAGGGAATTGGCTGCACAAGTTGAGCCACCTTTGTATGATAAAGAAATGGTGGCAATGTTTGTAAATACACTTCAACCACCATTTTATGAACATATGGTGGCAAATTGATAACAGTTGAAAAACTATTATTTTCATGCTTAAAATTCATACTAAAAGCAACCTTTACACTTAAAAACTAGCTTGAAATCATGCCTTTTATTGATATTTTCAGAAATAAGAGAGCTGGACAGGTTTATGCTTGATTTCAGTGTTTTTGTGCAGGTTTTAAGGTGAATTTGGTGAAAGAAGTGAAGAAGGAGAGAAGTGAAATCAGAAAAGACAACAAAAAGTGCAAAAAGGAGAAGCCGAAGTCACCGCTCAGCGGCAGTTTACCGCTGAGCGGCACTCAGGTGCTTGCGGGAGGTCCGCTGAGGGGCAAAATGGCCGCTGAGGGGAGAAAACCAGTCACGCACTCACCGCTGAGCGGTATTTTACCGCTGAGCGGCACTTTAATGGGCTTGGACTTGACTTTTTGTAATTTACGAATGATATATAAGCTTTAGGATTTCCTAGGGTTAGGCATCTTTGGCAGAAACGAGGCAAACACTCTCTCTTCCACCCCTTTGAAGGAGGATCTTGGATGCTGAGGCTTCCTCTTCACCTGTTTAGGGTTTATTCTTTCATTCTTTCATTGTTATTCATCTAGATTCACCATGACTATGGTGAACTAAATCTTGTATGTTTGTTGGGGAGTCAATGTAATCTTTTGAAACTCTCATATATGGAATCTGTTGTTTACATCTTTCAATTAAGACATATGCTTTCTTTCATCATTAGTTAGGGTTTTTCCTCTTTGATTAATGCTTGCATTGTTTAACTCATTCAATGCATGATCATTGGTTTTGTCGATACGGGCACGTACGGGGAAGTCTAGATCTGGGGAATTTCTCCCAATAGTATATTGGTTACCTTAAGCTCCTGCGCAAAATAAACTAATCATTAGGAATGCTAGGAATTGTATGAACTATTTGATTAGGGAGAAGCCATCTAGAATGGTACTTTAGAGAGTGGCATTAACAATGATGATTTGAATGTTGAATTCCTAAAATGTATGAGAGTGGATGAGATGAAATTGACCCCCAACAACATATTCATTCATATATTCCATTGAAAGTGTTTATCTTTTGTCTTTGCCATTGATCAAAATTCATGCATACATGTTTATTTTCTGTCTTGCATTTTAAACCCAAATATTTCGTTTGTAAGTCTTAGTTAATCAAGAAACCACATAACTAAACTAGGCCGTGAGTCCTTTGGGAAGAACGATACTTGGTCTTACCAAGTTTTATTACTTGAACGATTCGGTCATACTTGCCGATTGTGAAACAAGTTTGTGACATCATAATTTGGTGTTCATAAATTTGTCCATCAAGTTTTTGGCGCCGTTGCCGGGGATTCATGGTTTAACTGGTTAATTTGTGTGATTATTGATTATCTTTGACTTTTTTGTTTTTTTTATTTTATTTTTAAATTTCGATTTTTTTTTTTATTTTTTTTTTCTGTTTTATTTTTGTTTTTATTTTATTTTATTTTATTTTTCTGTTTTTTATTTTCTGGATCTTATATCTTCTCTTATATCTTTTTGTGCTAACCAAATCTTTTCTAGGGTTTTGTGTTCTTGTGTATGCAGGAGGCAATTCGAACTAGGAGCAAGAAAACAACAGAACCTCTGCTTGAAGGATTAGAAGACAGTAGACGGAGGAGAAGAATCAGAACATCTAGAGAACTTTTCCCTCCTCCGGAAACTCTGTTGCAACCATCACCACAAGGTTCTGACAATAGCACAGAAAATATGGAGAATAATAATATCAGAAGAACTCTTGCTGATTACACCAATATAGCTGGACCTCAACACTTTAACAGCATAGCTAGACCTAGAGTCAATGCAGCTAATATGGAGGTCAAACCAGCACTGATCCAACTGGTGAAGAGTAATCAATTTAATGGGTTATCTCATGAAAGCCCATATGAGCACCTTACTACATTTAATGAAATTTGCAACACAGTGAAAATCAATGGGGTGCCAGACGAAGCAATCAAACTTAGTTTGTTTCCTTTCTCATTGGGAGGCAATGCTAAGCTTTGGTTGAACTCTTTTCCAGAAGGAAGTTTCACAGTGTGGGAAGCAGTGGTAACAAAGTTTTTGAACAAGTACTTTCCACAATCAAAGGTGACAAAAGGCAAGCAAGAGATATCTTCATTTAAGCAGGGCATGGAAGAATCGCTGGGACATGCATGGGATAGATACAAAAGTCTGCTAAGAAAAACACCCACGCATGGCTTTGAAGAACAAGAAGTAGTCTTAACTTTCCTTGGAGGGCTTGGTTCACAAACCAAGATGATGCTTGATGCTTCAGCAGGAGGCAATATTAAATGGAAAACTCCAGAGGAAGCCACGGAAATTATAGAAAACATGGCTACTAGTGATAATGAGCTTCACAGTGAGAGAGGAGCTCCTATGCAACAAAAAGGGGTTCTTCAATTACAAACGCATGATGCCTTGCTAGCTCAAAATAAAATTCTAACTCAACAGTTGGAGACTCTGACTAAAACTCTTGCACAATTACCTAAAGAGTTGAAAACTGCTGCACAGGTACAAACCCAGTTGTGCGAATTATGTGGAGGTGACCATATCAATGGTCAATGTGCTTTTCCAGTGGAAGCCGTGGAGGATGTTAATTTCATGGCTAATCAATTTCCATATCGTCAAGGGAATTATAATCAAGGGTGGAAACCACACCCAAGTATTGGTCAAGGACAAACTGGGCAAGCAAATCAATATAATAAGCAGCAGCAGCAACCAACCTTGTGGCAACAATTATCTATGCTTAATGAAAGACAAGAAAGGTTGGAAGAAACTCTTCAGCAATTCATACAGAAAACTGAATCTTCTCAAAAGAGCACTGAAGCTGCTATAAAGAATTTTGAGATTCAGATGGGTCAGATTACCAAGCAATTGGAAGAAAGACCAAACAAAAGTTTTGGGGCTAATACTGAGGATAACCCCAGAGAAGAGTGCAAAGTGGTAAAGAGTGTGAATGAGGAGATAATTGAGTTAGAAGAAGAAGAAACAGAAGAAAGAAGAGAAATAGAGAGTGAAAATAATTTTCCTTTTCCAATAAATCAAGAGAAACAAATGGATTTCACAGAATTATTTAATATGTTGGATAATGAAGCACCTTGGGAGCAGATTCTACAGAAAATCACAGTTTACACAAAATCTGATGAGAACATCTCTACAAAGAAAAGACGTAGAGGTGAGGAAGCAAAGAAGTGTATAGCTGTTAAAAAAGAGCCATTCCCTCCTAAAGCATCTGATCCAGGCAGCTTTTCTATCCCTTGTACTATAGGGAAGAAAAAGGTAAAGAAAGCTCTCCTTGATTTAGGTTCAAGTGTTAACTTGATGCCTTATTCTTTACTGGAGCAAATCGGCAAGGTTAAAATGAAACCTGCAAAGGTTAGAATAGTAATGGCCGATGGATCTTCAAAGGAGTCAAGTGGAATTGTAGAGGACATTATAGTTTGTGTTGGCAAACTTCAGTTCTTGGCAGACTTTGTGGTGATGAAGATGGAGACCGAGAAGATACCTATCATACTTGGAAGACCGTTTATGAAAACGGCCAGGGCTATTATAGATGTAAATGAAGGTATAGTGGTGCTCCAGGACAGAGAGGAGAGAGTGGTGGTAGATGTCTTCAAAGATGAGACGCAAGCAAAGGAGGAAGAAGCTAGTTATAAAGCTGCATTTCGAGATGCACCCATGACTAGCCGTAAAGAAGAAAATCTTGAGGTTTCAGGTAACCATTGTTTGTTGTTTCAGGTACCCAAGGAAGAAGATATTGGAAGAGGAGAAGCAAGTCCTAGAGGCTGGAAGAAAAGAGGACCCCAACTTGGCACACATGTGAGACTAAAGAACAAGTTGTGGGTTGTGAAGGGCTTTAAAGAGAAGGAGATGATAGAGATAGAGTCTCCTTATTCTAGAAGAACCAAAACAGTCCAAAGGAAGCAGTTGAGAAGTTGGTGGAAAGACATCATTAACTATACAGAAGATGGAACTTGAACTTTACTGGGTCAAGCTAATGACGTTAAAAGAGCGCTTGCTGGGAGGAAACCCAGTGGATTTAAAAACTTTTGATTTGGTTTTGTAACTTTTAAATTGTGGATATTATTCTGTAATTATTTTGTTGGATCCAGCATCTACTGAAGGATGCTAGGTGGTTAAGCATCTACTGAAGGATGCTAGGTTTGTAACACCTGCTGATGGGTGTTGGTAAGAAAATTTTGCATCTACTGATGGGTGCTGGTGGAATTTGGGTCAGGCTCGTGACGTTAAACAAGCGCTACCTGGGAGGCAACCCAGTTGATTGATTGTTTTTGTTTGTTTATTTTAGTTAGGGTTTGCATAAGCATTTTTAACATTGAATTGCAGGGAACCTATGAGGGACATGTAGGGAAGGCACGTAGGTCAAGAAAAGAAGGAGAGGAGCACATCACGAAAGTGCCGTTGAGCGGTATTTTACCGCTGAGCGGTACTCTCGCAGACTGGGCTTTAGTTCCCCTTAGCGGGACCCGAGCCCATTAGGGTATTTTTATACCCCAAGCTGCGTTTTAGGGTTTATTTCCAGACTTCTCTCTGCACAAACACTTCCACACACCTTCTCCTAGGTTTTCCACATCTTTTCACTCTTCCCTCTTAAGAAAATCTCTCTTCTATTCACTTTTTCACTAGTGTGCCATCAAAGTTTGGGGTTGGAAGAGAGCATTCTAGTTTGAAGGCATTCTCATTGCATCTAGTATCTCCACCCAAGTAAGTAAAATGCATTTTGTTCATTCTAGGGTTCTTGAATTTGAATGTGATTGTCAACGCATGAATATTTAGGGGTTTTGATTTCTATGCATGATTTGATGATATATTTGATGTTTGAACCGATTAAACTGCATGATTATGAACTGGAAAACTGAAAATTGCATTTGGGTGGAGTTAGGGAAGCTTTAAAACTGATTTTTCAAAAATCTGCAGAGTTACCGCTGAGGGGTAAATTACCGCTGAGCGGCACTCTGCCAGATTTGGTTTTTTTTCTGATTTTTGCGTGTTGGAATGTGGCGCTGGTGGCGCTGAGGGGAAATTCTGGCCCTCAGCGGTGGTTTAGCTTTGACAGGAGTTATGTTCTATGTTTTACTAATGATTAACATCATGTTCTGTGGTTTTGCTTGTGTTTTGAATGTAGGGATGGCATCCTCATCAGGAAAAAGATTGAAAACCATGGCAACCAAGAGAAAGGAAAAGGAACCAGAGCAACCCCACTCTAGCAGGTTCCTCTCTAGGAAACATGAGAAGCACTTTAGGGTGGTTCAGGACAGGAGACTTCTGATGGAGAGAAAGGTTGGAATGATACCTAACTTTGCTCCTTAATTTGGAGAGCAAGTGTTAGGGAATGACTGGGGAAAGTTAGCCACCTATCCTGCACCTGCCAACATAGCTGTGGTGAAGGAATTCTACACCAATGCAAAGAAGATTGGTGATTATCCAGCTGAGAATTATTTGGGCTATGTCAGAGGCCATGCTATCAGGTATGATCCTGATTCTATCAACAATTTCCTGGATACTGTGTGGGCTGGTGAGCAATGTCAGTTTGCTCTTAGCATGGAGGAAGGTGCTGATTATGAGGATGTGGAGAGAGTATTGTGTATAGCTGGAGGACACTTCCAAAGGAATAGATCTGGCTCAGTGGTTAACATTAGGAGGACAGATTTGACTCCTCTTGCAAAGTATTGGATGGCGTTTTCTCATGCCAACATTCAGCCATGTTCACATGTGTCAGATATTACTCTCAGCAGGGCACTATTCATCTACTGTGCTATCAGAAGCTTAAATGTTAATATTGGGCAGGTGATAGCTGATGAAATTAGTATGTGCGCCAACACCTCAAACAACAAAGCACCATTAGGACATCCCTCCTTGATTACTCACCTTTGCAAGCTAGCTGGGGTGGATACTTCTGTTCCACCATTTGAGAGGCCAAGAAAAGCTATTGATGAGGCTTATTATAGACAGTACTGTGGAGGTGAGGATGCAGCTCAGCCAGTTCCACCACGCCGTGCTCGTAGAGAGAGAGGGCCAGCACAGAGCCAGACATCTGCTGAGACACATGAAGCAGAGCCATTCCAGATGAGGGACATGTATATGTCTCTTATAGGGGCTCAGTTGCAGTCCATTCACAGAGGGCAGGTGGCCACTGCTGAGATGATAGTGGGGATGTATGATACACCTCCAGCCCACAGGTGGACTATGGATGAATTCCATAATGTAGTAGCTTGGCCAGAAGAACCAGTACATGGAGAAGGAGCTGGAGCAGCTGAAGCTTCAGCTAGAGATATGGAAGAAGATGAAGCTGAGGAGGAGGATGCGTTTGATGATGATGATGATGAGGAAGAAGAGGAAGATACAGAGGACAGCTCAGACTGATGAGGAGCTGAGATAGCATTTACTGATGAATGCTATCATATGATTATGCTTTTGTGGTTTAAGTTTTCTGAACTTATTTGTTTTTGTTTTTAGATTAGGGTTTGATGTACTCTATTTGAAACCTGGTTTCTTGTGATGGTTTGCTATTAACTGTGATTGTGTGATAAGTAATGCTGAATGATGCTTATGATTAATTGATGTTGAGATGATGTGCACATTAAAATGCTTATATAGGTGATTCACAAGCTTTGTGAACAAATGCATGATATCATGATTGTGATTGTGAAATTAAGCAGGATGTGTATGTCAAATGTGAATGAGCTTATATGTGAGATTTTGAGCTCCAGAGTTGTTATTGTTAAATGCTATTACTTTGAAAGCATGAATGATTTTGCCCAGGTTTTCTATGATTGAATCAATTGCTTGTTTTGCATCATATGATCAAGGCCGTTTGTTGGAAACCTTATTATTGGCCAAATTTGTAAAATTAGCCCACTAAAAGAGAACACTTTGTGTTCTATCCTTTGAACCCTTAGCCTTGAACATACACTGAAACCCTTGATTGAAAATCTTACCTTGAGTTAAGTAGAAGATCTTGTGTAGTATTGTTAAATGTTCAAGTTTGGGGTTGTTGGGAAAACATGAAAAGCATTGAGCTAAGAGCTAAAAAGTAAGAATGTGCAAGGAAAAAGAAAAGAAAAGAAAAAGAAGCAAAGCTCAATGCAAAGGCAAAAGAAAGTTGGGAAAGAATAAGATGATTGTGTTGTTATGATTCTCTTAACTCAAGGATTTTGTGATCCAGAAAAACCAATTTTCTTGTTAGCCCAGCCACATTATAAGCCATAGAAAAGTCCTTGAGATGATGCATGCTTGTGAATGTTTTTGATTGTGGTAAAATGAAAGGCAAAGTTAATTCATGTGACATTGTAATAGTAGAGTGAATGAGTGATTACCTCTTATACACTTATGTGTGAGTGAAACACTTTACCTAGTGAGGAGATATTCCATTAACACATGAACATCCATGCTTAATTGATTGATCATTCATGAAAAATAGCATTTGTTGGAATTTAAATGACTTTGTGAACACTAAAGCATGTGCACTTCTTGATTGAACTCTTGGTCATAAGTTTGAGTGAAGTTGTTACTTATCTTGAAAAAGAGGATTTTTGAATGAGTGAACCATCATATGAATTGGTTGAAGATGGAGTTACATCTTGTTTGCTTGAGGACAAGCAAAGTTCTAAGTTTGGGGTTGTGATAACAGTTGAAAAACTGTTATTTTCATGCTTAAAATTCATACTAAAAGCAACCTTTACACTTAAAAACTAGCTTGAAATCATGCCTTTTATTGATATTTTCAGAAATAAGAGAGCTGGACAGGTTTATGCTTGATTTCAGTGTTTTTGTGCAGGTTTTAAGGTGAATTTGGTGAAAGAAGTGAAGAAGGAGAGAAGTGAAATCAGGAAAGACAACAAAAAGTGCAAAAAGGAGAAGCCGAAGTCACCGCTCAGCGGCAGTTTACCGCTGAGCGGCACTCAGGTGCTTGCGGGAGGTCCGCTGAGGGGCAAAATGGCCGCTGAGGGGAGAAAACCAGTCACGCACTCACCGCTGAGCGGTATTTTACCGCTGAGCGGCACTTTAATGGGCTTGGACTTGACTTTTTGTAATTTACGAATGATATATAAGCTTTAGGATTTCCTAGGGTTAGGCATCTTTGGCAGAAACGAGGCAAACACTCTCTCTTCCACCCCTTTGAAGGAGGATCTTGGATGCTGAGGCTTCCTCTTCACCTGTTTAGGGTTTATTCTTTCATTCTTTCATTGTTATTCATCTAGATTCACCATGACTATGGTGAACTAAATCTTGTATGTTTGTTGGGGAGTCAATGTAATCTTTTGAAACTCTCATATATGGAATCTGTTGTTTACATCTTTCAATTAAGACATATGCTTTCTTTCATCATTAGTTAGGGTTTTTCCTCTTTGATTAATGCTTGCATTGTTTAACTCATTCAATGCATGATCATTGGTTTTGTCGATACGGGCACGTACGGGGAAGTCTAGATCTGGGGAATTTCTCCCAATAGTATATTGGTTACCTTAAGCTCCTGCGCAAAATAAACTAATCATTAGGAATGCTAGGAATTGTATGAACTATTTGATTAGGGAGAAGCCATCTAGAATGGTACTTTAGAGAGTGGCATTAACAATGATGATTTGAATGCTGAATTCCTAAAATGTATGAGAGTGGATGAGATGAAATTGACCCCCAACAACATATTCATTCATATATTCCATTGAAAGTGTTTATCTTTTGTCTTTGCCATTGATCAAAATTCATGCATACATGTTTATTTTCTGTCTTGCATTTTAAACCCAAATATTTCGTTTGTAAGTCTTAGTTAATCAAGAAACCACATAACTAAACTAGGCCGTGAGTCCTTTGGGAAGAACGATACTTGGTCTTACCAAGTTTTATTACTTGAACGATTCGGTCATACTTGCCGATTGTGAAACAAGTTTGTGACATCATAATTTGGTGTTCATAAATTTGTCCATCAGAAATGTATCTTCAAATTTTGCTAATATCATTGTGATAGGTGAACGAATAGAGATCGGGTTGAAAAATGGGAAGATTGCATATGGCTCGTCGATGGTTGCAAATTCCAAAAAACCCAATTTCAACTCAGGAAAAAGAAAAGAAGGAGATGTGCATGCAACATCTGTAACCCCCGTGTGGAGAGGTCAGGCTCCCACTCATAACTATCGACCATACTGGGGTCAACATCCACATACAGCTAACGCGTCATTTGGTCATCAAATTAGGCCTCAACAACAACCAGGGTACTATCAACCCCAATACATCCCGACAAATAATTGGAGGGGAGGGGCAAATGTAGGTTCCAATATGAATGTGGGTCCAAATGCTTATCCAAGAAGGAACCAAGAAAGAAATTATGTTAACTTTACCCCAATTCCTACAACTTATACGGAATTATTGCCTCATCTTATCAAACAAGGTTTAGTTGTTGTTTGTCCCCTGAAGCCTTTGCAGCCTCCGTACCCAAGAGGTTATGATGCAGATGCAAAGTGTAGTTATCATGGAGGGGCCGCTGGTCATTCCACTGGGAGGTGTCTAGCTTTCAAGCATAAAGTGCAGACTCTAATTGATTCTGGGTGGTTAAAGTTCCAGGAGGATAAGCCTAGTGTCGAGGCCAATCCTTTATCAGGGCATGGAAGTGCTTCGACGAATGCTGTCGAAGTGAAAGAACATGAGCTAGTGAGAAATGTGAAAGAAGTCAGGAGCTCTAGGAGGTTTATTTTGGAGGCGTTGCTGAAAGTGGGTATCTTGAAGGGTGATTATGATGAGAGTATGGCATGCGCGCTCCACCCAGAGGCTGAGCACTCTATTGAAGAGTGTGTTGAGTTTGAAGAAATTCTGCAAGACCTGCTAGATCGCGGTCTGATGCAGGTATGCTACAAGAGGGAGGAGGGTGATGTATTTGTACAGACTGGTGATGAATCCGGTATGATTTTACCAGAACCATTAGTGATTCGTTTCACTAAGACTACTTCTATCCCACCAACTCAAGGGAGGTCGCCCGTTGTTATCCGTGTACCAACTCCTTTTCCTTACAAGAACGAAAAAGTCGTCCCATGGAGATATGGGACGCATGCGTCAAGCGAAGAACAAAGCGTTGACCCTGCTGTCAAAAACATATCAGGGATAGGTGGAATGACTAGGAGTGGTCGAATTTTCACATCACCAGAGTTGGCTCGAGAAAGGGTTAATGATAAGGAAGCAACGATGGCCGCGAAGGCAAAAGAATTCTTAAAGGGGAAGGGTGCACAGACAGAGGAAATCCCCGACAAGGAAGAGAGGAGAGAAGTTTCTGAAGAGGAGGCTTGCGAATTTTTAAAATTCATACAACAAAGTGAGTATAAGGTGGTGGAACAGTTAAACCGTATGCCTGCTCGTATATCCTTGTTAGACTTGCTCATGCATTCGGCATCACATAGAAAGTTGCTAATGAAGATACTCAGTGAGGCTCACGTGGAGCAAGGTATTTCGTTGAATAAATTCGAGGGTATTGTTGGCAATATTGTTGCTAATAATTATCTTACCTTTACGGATGAAGAGATACCTACTGAAGGAAGAGGGCATAACAAGGCTCTTCACGTCTCTGTGAAATGCTTGGATCATGTTATAGCGCGTGTTTTAGTGGACAATGGGTCCTCTTTGAATGTTATGCCGAAAGCAACCTTGGAAAAGCTACCTTGCGAAGGAATGCATATGAGGCCGAGTTCAATGATTGTGAGGGCGTTTGATGGCAGTAAAAGAGAAGTAATGGGAGAGGTGGATTTACCAATGCAAGTTGGCCCGTGTGTCTTTCAAATAACGTTCCAGGTTATGGATATCCTGCCAGCTTATAGTTGTCTGTTGGGGCGCCCATGGATTCATTCGGCGGGAGTTGTGCCTTCTACACTACACCAGAAGTTGAAGTATGTGATAGGAGATAAGCTGGTGATAATATCAGGAGAAGAGGATCTTCTTGTGAGTGGGCCATCATCCACACGCTACATCGAGGCAGCTGAAGAAGCTCTCGAGATAGCCTTCCAATCGTTGGAGATTGTGGGAAATGCTTGTGTGGAACCGTTTCCAGTAAATCCTCGTCTATCATGTGCTTCTATTATGATGGCCAAGATTATGCTAAAAGAGGGCTATATATATGGGGAAGGTTTGGGCAAATATCGGCAGGGGCGAGCATTCCCTCTAGAAATCGTTGAAAACAAGAACAGATATGGTTTGGGGTACAAACCTACCAGGGAAGACAGGAAAATGATGATTGAAGAAAGAAAAGAGCGCAGTTTGGCCCGTGCAGAAAGACGAGGGCCCAGAGAGAGCAAAATTCACATTGTTGACATCAAGGAAAGTTTCCGCAGTGCTGGATGGATCAACACTGACCAGATAGCAGCTGTGGAGGATGAAGAAAGGCCTCAAAGTTTGAGCTTTGTGTGGGCTTGCTCCCCTGATACTCAACTCGACAATTGGGAAACACTGGATTTACCTGTGATGCTTAATGTGAACAAAATGTAATAGTTTTAATTAAGCTTATAGTTTCGATTAGGGCTTTAGAACTGAGGTTTCGCGGATTGATTCTTTTTACTTTTCACTCAGCGTGATAATAAAGTTGCATTTCATCATCATTTGGCATTTTTCTTTGTTTATCTTATTTATTTATACTTTTTCATAAATTTAAATGATGCAGATGTGACAATGATTGTTTTGAAAATAATGATATCAATGTTCCTAATTTTGAGCACCCTATCAATAATACGGAAGATGATTTCGAAGATGATGTGGAACCCTCTCCAGAATTGTTGAGATTAGTGGAACAAGAATCTAAGGAGATAAAACCCCATCAGGAGGAGATTGAAATACTCAACTTGGGAGAGAAGGATGAGATAAAGGAGGTGAAAATCGGTACTAGTATGAAAACGGAAGTGAGGGAAAGTTTGCGTGTCCTGTTGAAGGAGTTTAAAGATGTGTTCGCATGGTCTTACAATGACATGCCGGGTCTAGATAGCGATATTGTGCAGCATAAGCTCCCACTCAAGCCAGAATGCCCTCCAGTCAAGCAAAAACTAAGAAGAATGAAGCCGGAAATGTCACTAAAAATTAAAGAGGAGGTCCAAAAGCAATTTGACGCAGGATTTTTGGCTGTGGCAAGATACCCACAATGGGTAGCGAATGTTGTACCAGTGCCTAAGAAGGATGGGAAAGTTAGGATGTGTGTTGACTATCGTGATTTGAATCGTGCAAGTCCGAAGGATAATTTCCCGTTACCACACATCGATACTCTGGTTGATAATACGGCCAAGTTTTCTTTATTTTCGTTCATGGACGGATTCTCGGGATATAATCAAATTAAAATGGCACCGGAAGATATGGAAAAAACGACCTTTATCACGTTATGGGGAACATTCTGTTATAAGGTGATGTCTTTCGGACTCAAGAATGCTGGAGCAACATACCAAAGGGCAATGGTGACACTCTTTCATGATATGATGCATAAGGAAATTGAAGTTTATGTGGATGACATGATTGCAAAGTCGGAATCAGAAGAGGAGCATATTTTCAATCTAAGGAAATTATTTGAGAGGCTGAGAAAGTACAAACTCAGGTTAAATCCTGCCAAATGCACGTTTGGAGTAAAGTCTGAAAAATTGTTGGGCTTTATTGTCAGCCAAAGAGGGATAGAAGTTTATCCTGACAAAGTAAGAGCGATAACGGAAATGCCTGCGCCCAGAACAGAAAAGGAGGTTCGAGGTTTTTTGGGAAGATTGAACTATATTGCTAGGTTCATCTCCCAATTAACTGCTACTTGTGAACCAATGTTCAAGTTACTACGGAAAAATCAGGCCGTAGTATGGAATGAAGATTGTCAAGTTGCTTTTGAAAAGGTCAAACAATACCTGCAAGACCCTCCTGTATTGCGTCCACCTATGCCAGGAAGACCGCTCATTTTGTATTTGACCGTATTGGATAATTCAATGGGTTGTGTATTGGGTCAGCATGATGAAGACGGGAAAAGAGAGCATGCTATATATTACTTGAGCAAAAGATTCACAGATTGCGAACAACGATATTCGTCGTTAGAGCGAACTTGTTGTGCACTGGCGTGGGCTACTCATCGTCTAAGGCAATACATGTTGAGCCACTCTACTTGGTTGATATCAAAGATGGATCCTATCAAGTATATTTTTGAAAAGCCCGCTCTCACTGGAAGGATAGCTCGATGGCAGATGCTATTGTCAGAGTATGACATTGTATATGTTACTCAGAAATCTATCAAGGGTAGCGCTTTAGCGGAATATTTAGCCCATCAACCCATTAGTGATTATCAGCCGATGCAACCTGAATTTCCTGATGAAGATATCATGGCTTTATTTGCTGAGAACAAAGAGGACAAAGATGAAAAAGCATGGACGGTATTATTCGATGGGGCTTCGAATGTAATGGGGCATGAAATAGGGGCAGTGCTTATCTCTCCTAAGAATCAATACATTCCCATGACGGCAAGGTTGTGTTTTAATTGCACGAATAATATCGCAGAATATGAAGCTTGTGCCATGGGTATTCGAGCAGCAATAGAGTCTAAAGCAAAAATTCTAGATGTATATGGAGATTCAGCTTTGGTCATCCATCAATTGAAGGGAGCCATTGCAAAGTTGGTAAAATTGTTGTCGGTAACCTTTGCCGACGACCTTTTCAGCCGTCGATCATTACCAAAGGCTTGTGGCCTTCGGGAAATCCGTCGGTAATTACCATGATCTGGTTCATCTTCTTCGTCTTCCTTCCTACCTCCGTGTCATTTTTTTTTTCGTTTTCATGAACTCCGCCACCAAAAAAGCATCATGCCAATAACAAACTCATTTGCAAACAATGAAACAACCAATTTATTTTCAATAGTTAAAATCATAGAGAATCATAGAGAGTTTCTCTGTAATTCGAATATTTGTAAGAGAAAGAATATGTTATTAGGACCGGTGATGTTCCTAATCGCACAAATCAACTTTGCAATGGCTCGCCGGAAAAGTTGAGCTCACCGGAAAAGTTGAGCTTGTCGGAAAGACTGAAAAGTGGACAATGGTGGGTTGCAACAGTGGCGAGCCTGCGATGGTGAAGAGCAACGGTGATGAGACTACATGACGATAAGCAAAACTTAGAAGGAGAAATGAGTAGTGGTGGCAACAAGTTCTGGTGACCAAACATTGGAGGGTGGCACTGTCGGTGGGAAGAAGTTGTACACTGAGATTGAGAGAAATGAGAAGGAGAAAAGAGTGTGATGTTTGCCACATATATTGGCATTATAGGCGAAATTCGGGTTGGAAAATTCCTGTTCTTTTTACCGAAGGCCACAAGCCTTCGGTAAATCTGTTGGTAACGTCGCTAAGTGAAATAAGGGGCGGGAAAATTCCTGCTCTTTTTACTGACGACCAAAAGCCTTCGGTAAATCCATCGGTAACACCGTTAAGTGGAAAAGGAGCGGGAAAATTCTCGCTCTTTTTACCGACGGCCCAAAGCTTTCGGTAAATCTGTCGGTAAGTGACATACACATTAACGACGGCCAAAAGCCTTCGGCAAATCCGTCGGTAATGTGCATTTCACTTACCGATGGATTTACCAAAGACTTTGGGCCGTGGGTAAAAAAAATAAAAAAAAAACCGTCAGGAAATCCGTCGAAAATTAAAATATATCGACGGATACATATTCGTCGGTAAAAATCCGTCGGTAATATTAATAATTTTTGTAGTGTACGTTCTACCCGTAATCCCTCTCCACATTATCTTGCTTTAAGTTATCATAGATTGTCTTCACCTTTTTATACCTGCCTTTCTTCTATTTCTTTTGTGACAATTCCAAAATCTATTACTGATGCCTTAGCCCATCCTGGTTGGCGTCAGGCCATGCTAGATGAACTAAGTGCTCTTCAGCATAATGGAACTTGGGAGCTTGTCCTATTACCGTCTGGGAAATCTGTTGTTGGTTGTAGGTGGGTTTTTGCTATCAAAGTTGGTCTTGATGGAACTATTGATCGCCTCAAAGCTTGTATTGTGGCCAAAGGTTACACTCAAATTTTTGGTTTAGATTATGGTGATACTTTTTCTCTAGTGGCAAATATGACATCTATTCGTTTATTTATAGCCATGCGACTCTTCAACAATGGCCTCTTTATCAATTGGATGTCAAAAATGCATTCCTTAACGGAGATTTGCAAGAAGAGATTTATATGGAGCAACCTCAAGAATTTGTTGCTCAGGAGGAGTCTTTTGGATTGGTATGTCGTCTTCGCAAATCCTTATATGGCCTAAAACAATCTCCTAGGGCCTGGTTTGGAAAATTTAGTAATGTTGTTCAACAATTTGGTATGACTCGGTGTGAGGCAGATCATTCAGTCTTTTACCGTCACTCAAGTGTTGGATTTGTCTACTTGGTAGTATATGTTGATGACATTGTTCTTAAAGGCAGTGATAGGCATGGCATCTCTCAGATGAAACAACATCTTTGTAACCATTTTCAGACCAAAGATCTTGGTAAACTTAGATATTTCTTGGGTATTGAGGTGGCACAATCCAATGATGGTATTGTTATATCTCAAAGGAAATATGCACTAGATATTTTGGAGGAAACTGGGTTGATGAATTCAAAACCTGCGGACACACCCATGGATCCTAATACTAAACTTCTACCAAAACAGGGGGAGCCTATGTCAGATCCCGAGAAATATAGAAGACTAGTTGGAAAATTGAATTATCTTACAGTTACTCGTCTTGATATTTCCTTTGCAGTTAGTGTGGTAAGCCAATTCCTTAATTCCCCATGTGAAGATCATTGGAATGCAGTTATTCATATATTAAAGTACATTAAAGGATCTCCTGGAAAAGGGTTGTTATATGGTTCTAGTAACCATACAAGAGTGGTTTGTTATTCTAATGCTGATTGGGCAGGATCTCCTTCTGATAGAAAATCTACATCCGGATATTGTGTCTCCATTGGTGGTAATTTGATCTCTTGGAAAAGCAAGAAACAAAGTGTTGTGGCAAGATCTAGTGCAAAAGCAGAATATAGAGCTATGGCTTCAGCCACTTATGAACTTGTTTGGCTTAAGCAATTGCCTATAGAGTTACAATTTGGAGATGTCACGCAAATGACGCTTATATGTGACAATCAGGCTGCTCTTCATATTAGTTCTAATCCTATCTTTCATGAGAGGACCGAACAGATTGAAATTGATTGTCATTTCATTCGAGAGAAGATTGTATCTGGAGATATCAAGACTGAATTCGTTAATTCAAGTGATCAACTAACAGATATTTTCACTAAGTCTTTACGGGGATTGAGAATTGATTATATTTGTAACAAGCTTGGTACATACGATTTGTATGCACCAGCTTGAGGGGGAGTGTTAGATATATTATATCTTTTACTTTTATCTTTTATCTTTTAGTTAATTTGTTATTATTTCGTAATTGTATTTTGGGCTTAGCCTATATTTCTTCTATTATAAATAGAGAACCCTATGTCTATATTTAACACAAGGGAGATTAATCCTAAATATAGTTTTTCACTATATTGAATAATTATTATTATTTGTTAGAAATAATATGTTTTTAAGTGAACTTTGATAAAAATTTAGAATTCGCCTTTATCTAAAACTTTAAATATTTTAGTTCTTAAATTTTAAAATAATAAATATATTTTTAACATATTTAGATTACATTTTTTAAGTGTCGAATATATTTATGTCACAATTTGAGTTTCTTTTATATAGTTTGATATATTTTTATTTAAATGTTAATTAAGAAATATGTTTAACATGTTAAAAATAATTAAAAATTTTAATTTTAAAATTTGAGAACTAAAATATATTAAAATTTTACCACATAACTAAAAACTAGAAAATTAAATATAAATAAATTTTTATAATTTTATTATAAATAACTTTTATTTATTTTATAAAAAGTTTTATAATTAAAAAATGATTAAACTTTTGAAAACGGTCAACTTAATAAAATAATTATTTTAATTTTAAAAAATATTTAAAAGATCAAATTAAAATATAAATTTGTACATAAAAAAAATCATATATATAGTTTTGGTTATGATTATTGTCATTGTTTCTATTATTATGATTATTGGTTTTATTTTTAATATTAAGGATGATAATAAAGTGAAACAAGTGTGATTATGCTATTTATATAAAATTTATTCTCATATTCATCTTCACACTGAGTGATATAATATTTTTGTATGTCCTCGAGTTTGTCAAAAATGGGTCCAGGTGTTAATTTGTTAATTTATACTATTATATAAATTGAGTTGAGATTCTTCATTTTGTGTATATATTTATTTTTCATTTTTACCTTCTAAATAACTGTTTTTTTTTAAATTAAAATAACTACTTGTCAATTTTACTCTTTCTATTACTTTTTTTTAAGTTGATATTTTTCATCTGATGTCTTTTTTATAACAATTTTTTAGAGTTAAAATAATTATCTATAATAAAATTATAAAATATTATTTATATTTAATTTTATAAATATAATAATAATAATTTTATTATTTTTTATTTTCATAAAAAATAACATGTTTGTAGTACGTGTATTTTCACTAATAAAAATAAAAATTAAAACAAAGAATAAAAATATTAAATAAAAATAAGATAAATACCAATAATTATAACAAAGAATAAAAAAATATTAAATATGCTCTTTATGAATAAGTTATGAAAATAAAGATGAAAGAGAAAATAATATATTTGTTGAATTATCTAATAAATTAAAGTTATTTTAATAATTTAAAATAAAAATAGGTATGAGGAACAGATAGGTAATTAGACAAGGATGAAACAATATATATATATATATATATATATATATATATATATATATATATATATATATTTCATCTTCACAACCAAATTAAAATATTAAATATTACTCATACTTAATCGATAGAAAAAATCTCATCAAAATTAAAATAAGTTAGAATAATATATGTAAAAGAAGGTTCATTTGTCACCCTTGTGCTATACCAATATCATAAATGATCATTCCAAAGTGGTAAAATTTATTTGGAGCATAAAAGCACTATAATTTTCCTAAAATATTTATAGTAGAGGTTTCGTAACAATTATTTTTTTCTTTATTTTTATTCATAACTATTGTGGTTCTAAAATAAAAACCAAGTGAGACTAACAAATAGTATATTATTTTATTTTTCTTTTCTTTTGCATTACAGCAATGAATCTAGTCTCAATGCTTCTACTTTTCTTTTTCATTTCTTTGAGGGTTAAACATATTTTATTTTTATTCTTTAAAATTAGAATTTGTTTATATCTCAAACTTTGATATATTTTTGTCTCAAACCTAAAAATAAATATAATTCTTCTAATCTATTTATACTAAATTTTTTTAATTTGTTAAACACATTTTAGATGATGTTTAAATTATTTATATTATGTTGATATGTTTTAACTTAAACCTGAAACATTATATAAGAAACCAAAAAAATTAATATATATTTATTTATTTTTAAAGTTTGAAGATAAAAATATATGAGAATTTTAAACAAGAATTTTAATTTTACATTTGGACGGAAAACATATTTAAGTTCATAAACTCTTATATATTAATCTTATACACTTCGGTTTTTTATTTAAGGGTATGCATATTAAAAATTATCCATACTTTTTAATTCTTTTTATAAGATTTTTCAGAAAATTCTAAATACTTTTTGTTTATTTATTTCTAAATTATTAATGATTTTTAGTCAATGAACATAAACCAACACTTTAATTATTTCTTAAAAAGTCACTTTTTGACTCCATTTAGACGTCTGATCTCGTCACTCCGATTTCTAAAGTCATTTAGACGTCTGTTATTGGGGGAACCGACTTCTAAATACTCAACCCAGAAATTTAAAAAGTCACTTTTTGACTCCATTTAGACGTCTGTTATGGGGGAACCGAAATCTAAATACGCAGCCCAAGAATTAAAAAAATCACTTTTTGACTCCATTTAAACGTCTGATCCCGCCACTCCGACTTCTAAAGCCATTTAGACGTCGGCTATGGGGGGAACCAACGTCTAAATACACATCCCAAAAATTTTAAAAATCACTTTTTGACTCCACTTAGACGTTTGGTATGGGGGTAACCGACTTCTAAAGTCCTTTAGACGTCTGTTATGGGGGAACCAACTTCTAAATGTCGATATTAAAAACCCCGCGAACGCGAGACAGCCGTTACGCGCACTCATTGTTCATCATCTTCGTCGCATTTTCTCTACGGGTTACTTTTCATGTTCGTTTTCTTACTTTTGCACCGTTTTAAATTAATTTTACTCTGATTACATCACTCTTTGATGCATTATCTTTCATTTGAACTGATTAAAATGCGTTTTCGTTGGGTTTTGGTGTAGCTATTCTCGTGTCTGTGGGCGACGTTCTTCGACAGCGATTTCTTGTGTTTTGCACTCCTCCAATTCCCTTCACTACGTTTTTAAAACCATCCAATAAAAAAATGTACAATACATTCTCTTCAACTAAAATATAAAGTTCTAAACTCGAATCACCATAGGTCAGGAGCAACCTCAAAGACGTGTGACCTGTATGGATCGTCTATATAGACGTCTGACCTATATAGGTCTGACATCTATATAGACGTCTGACTTACAGTGTCCGACGTCTCATTAACGTAACCCATATAGACGTCGGACAGAGATCAAACGTTAAAAATCCAAAATAACATACTTCTAACGTCCTTTCTGCACTAGTGAGTATAAGTTTTATGTGATATTATATTATAATACAACTTTTAAGAAATTTTGAAAAGTGATGTGACATAATCCAAAAATAAATAAATTAATACGTGATATAATTACACTTAAAATTAAAATTAATTAAGACGGTGTTACAAAATAATTAATAAATAAATAGTATTATGAAATGTTTAAAATTATTTAAAAGAAGATGTAATTTAGTTTCTATATTGAGGCTTATGATTTATTTTTATTTTTATATATATTTTTATTTAATTGAGTTTCTACTTTTTAAATAGAATAATATGATTATTAGTTAAATAAGCATTAATTGGTTAGGAAATAATCAATACTTTTTTAAATTAATAATTTAATTCTTATATTTATGACTTACTTTTGTTTTTATATATATTTTTTTATTGAATTGAGTTCTTATATTCTAAAACAGAGACACCCTTTTTTTCCCTCTTCAACTTGTTCTTCTTTGACGATAGAATCCCACCACTCACCTTCTCCAACTACTCACCACTACCTTTCCTCAGTCAATATTACAAACTCCATCGCCTTCCACTATTCAAGATAAGAATCCAAGCTCCTCCATCTTCTTCAAATTCAAGATCCTCTAAGAATTACGTGGTCTACATGAACCTAGTTGTGACGTTTGAATTCATTTCTAGTACGTTTATCCTAATCCTACACATAGATGACATTCTCTTAGGGGTTTCTTCCAACTTTGAAAGTCTTTGGCTAAGTGGAGGTGAATAAGGATCCATGGAGGACAACATTGATAGACAAAGGACCACATTGTCTCAATTAGAAAATATAAAACTCAATTAAGTCAAAAAAAAAAATACAACGCCCTAAATATAGAGACCAAATTACTAATTAAGAAGATGGTTTGAGTGACACATGATTTGAAATTCTGCAAGACAATTGATTTTAAAACTTTCATTTTTGTTTTAGATAAATGCTTTAAAGTTTTACAAAAGAGGAAAGCGCTCCAAGAAACAAGAATTGTTGTGGTGAACAAGTCTTGATGGTTTCTTGAGAAGTTGGATTGATTGATTCAAACTATCTGATCATTCTGCACTAAAGAGGTGCATACTGCTGGATCAGGAAGCTCTTGCAAATGCTTTAGTGTTGTTGTTTCCCTATGGTGTATACAGGAAGAAGAACGTGTAGTTCTTTACTTTGAGGGGGATCTCAAAGGGGTTGACTGCAAGAGAGGATTGTTCTTGCTGCTAGTTTGTTGTAATTGGCTATTTGAACTCAATGGTCCATTTGAACCCACTCATGTTATTAATGGAAAACATGTTTTGAAATTTTTTTCTAAGTGAACTCAAGAGGAAAACCGGAGAGCACAATATGATGTTAAAGCTCGTAATGTAATTGCTTCTGCTCTTACAATGGATGAGTTTTTCAGGGTATCTCAATGTAAGACAACAAAGAAAATGTGGGAGGTTCTTGAAGTGACACATGAGGGAACTGATGAAGTAAAGCGTGCCAGAAAGAATTCATTGGTACAAGAGTACGAAATGTTCAGGATGAAGGTCGGAGAAACCATCTATGATGTGCAGAAAAGGTTTACACACATTGTCAACTATGTGATGGCTCTCGGCAAGGCATTTGAGAAAGAAGAGATCAATATCAAAATCTTGCAAAACCTGAATAGAAGCTGACAGCCTAAGGTAACTACTATATCCAAATCTAAAGATTTGACTAACATGAATATGACAGCCTTGTTTCGTACGCTTAGGGAACATGAGCTAGAGATTGGTTGATTGAGGGAAGAAGATGAGATTGAGCAAAAATAATCGATTTCCTTCAAGGCTACAAGCAAAAGATCCTCCAAGAAAGCAGAATTTGAGACTGAGTCTGATGTAGAAATACTAGAAAAAGAGATCATGAACATGATGGTAAAGAAGTTTTCTAAATTCATGAGAAATATAATTACTGCAACTGACAATGTAGGTTATTCAAAAAGAAGAAAAAAGAACTCAAAGAACAACACTGTGACATGCTATGAATGCGGTAAGGATGGTCATATAAAGTCGAAATGTCTAGAGTTGAAAAACAAGCAGAAGGCTGACACCAAGTATCCAAAAGACAAGAGAAGGAGTAAGCAGAGAAAATCTTATATAGCTTGGGAAAACAGTGATACCAATACATGTAGTGATGATGATAGTGTGGAAGAAGAGTCCAATCTGTGTTTCATGGCCGAATCCCTGCACTCAGAAGACACTGACAGTGACTTTGAAAACGAGCCTTTAGAAGGGAAATATAGTATGTTGTTGGATGCCTTTCAAGAGATACATGCTGAAGTCATGAAACTTCAATACAAGGTGTTGAGATTGTTGATAGCGGGAGCATAAGTTTAGCTTAACCCACAATCTTAGTGATATATGAGTTTTTGATGATGACAACTAATAACGGTTGATTTCACCGTTATTTGAGAGTACATTTTAATATCAAATGAACCCTTTTTTACTTAGAAACTTGTTTGTTCTCTTGATTTTGGTTTATTTTGGGAAATAAGAGAGTTGAGGTTACACTTGAAGATTTTATCACTAAATCTCCTTGGTTTTTTAGGAAATTGGGATGAATTGGAAGAGGAATTAAGTTGTCAAGAAGTTGGAACTCATAAAGGACAGAAAGAGCACCAGAAGAGAAGGTTGCAGAAGGTCACACTCACGCTTGGGCGCCCTTTTCATGACCCTCCGCGCTGGAGCTTCGCAGTCACGCTTGGACGCCCTTTTTGAGGCACTGAGCGCCATCTTTCCTGCAACATTTTACGCCCGAGCACCCTCTATTGGATGCTGAGCGTCATTCTATCACAAGCACACCTGAGCACCCTAAGTAGGGGCGCTGAGCGGTGGCAACGTTGGCTTATGGCCCAATTTAGCCCTATTTAAGGATTAGTTCGACCTAGAGAGGGTATCTCTTGACAGAATTGACACAAAGTCAGATTTTCTCCAACTCTCTGAAGGCAGAAGTGGATGCGGAAGCTCTCCTCTTCAATTTTTAGGGTTTTTCTATCTCTTTCATTCCATTGCTCATCTAGTTTCTCCATGACGATGGGGAACTAAACATTCTTTGTTGATGGGGGATGATGTAACCTTGTGAACTCTCATGTATTTGAATTGATTCTTATTTATTTATGCTTCTTTCATTCATTGTTAGGGTAATTCTTCTTTGCTCAATGCTTGTTATGTTTAACTCATTCATGGCATGATTATTGGTTTTTGTGATATGGACACATACGGGGAAACCTAGATATGGAGAATTGCTCCAAAAATCAGTATTGCCTAGACATAGGGATATGAGTTTTGGTTATCTTAAGCTTCTGTGCGTATGTAATGCATAATTAATTGCTAGGGAGATAAGACATTGTAAACTAGTAATTAAGGATAGGCATTCTTCACTAAGACATCATATTTTTAGTAATTTAGAAAGTGATATTAACATTAATGAAGAAGATGAATTCATATATGCATGAGAGGAAACTTGGTGAAATCTAAACCCCAACAACATATTCATCTCATATTCTCAATATCATCCATTCATCTTTGTGTTTTTCTTTCAATTGGTCAAAATTGCATTCATGTTTACTTTTATAGCATTTGCATTCAAAAACACTAAATTGTTCTTCAAAAGTCTTAATTAGTTGGGTAATCACATAACTGTTTACTGTCGTGAGTCCTTTGGGAAACGATACTTGGTCTTACCATTTTATTATTACTTGATACGCTTCGGTACACTTGCTGACATCTTAACAAGTTTTTGGCGCCGTTATCGGGGATCAAAAATTTTGTTTATCAACAACACATAATTAATAACACATGTGTATTTTGTGTTACATTTCTATGTTTACATGTTATATGTTTTTGCTTAATGTGTTAAATCTGTTAAAGCATATATGAGAACGTGTTTGTGTTGTTCATTGCATATTAATGTGTTAAATATATGATTTTATATGCATATGCATGACATATGTTTTTGGAAAAGGAAAATCACAACCACTATGGTTGAACTTTAAATGTGTGGCAAAACAACAGTTTTAAGTCGATTACATTATGGGGTGAATCGATTAAAACTCGTATGTTTGCATAATCATTTTTGAAGTGTGCTGTGAGATTTTTCAAAGAGAAAAGTTTCCAAAACTGTGCAAAAAGATTTCACTTAATCGAATGCATGCTCTCTGTATTCGAATAAGTTAGTTGATAATTTTAAAATCTGTTAAATGCTTGTAACAACTAACATAACGATCATATTTTTAAATATGTTGACCAAGCATTAAATGATAATCAATTGCATTAATTTTACATTCAATCATTTGTTTGACTGTTGATAAATTTGTTATAACTGATTGTTATATTCGATTACGTTAGTAGCTCAATCGATTAAAATGCGTCTGATATGTGTTATACTATGAATTGACACAGATTTGAATTCTGTAATAACTTTTCTGATTCTAACAATTTCATATCCTTTACAAAAAGTTGTGATCTTACAGAAAGAGAGGAAAAACTCCAAGAAACAAGATTGACTGTGGTGATCAACAACTTGTGATTTCTTGAACAACAAGACTGTTGTGTTTCAAAGACTGATCAATCTGCACGTTTGGGTGTTACTACGAGATCAAATTCCGTAATCTCTTCAAGATTCGTTTGAGTTCCCTATTGTGACTACAGGAAGAAGAACGTGTGTGTTCTTGACTTTGAGGGTGCCTCAATGTGGAATATGTACATGCTTACTGTGTTATATGCACAAACTGCGATAATTGCATATATTGTGACAAATGCATATGTTGGACATACTATGTTGTTTATGCATACTATTATTTTTATGATTTGATTATATCTGTGTATGCACACTATATGTTTCTGTGTAATGAAAACCACAAGCACAAAAGCATATCTGCATGACATAATCGATTACAATGTTGTCATAATCAATTAAGGTCATCAGACAACTTATGTTTTGAACTGTGGCAAAACAGCTAGTTTGAATCGATTACATTAGTTGTTAAATCGATTAAAACTCGTGCGCTTGAATATATCTTTTCCAAATGTGTTATGATGAGTTTTGAGAAGGAAAGTTTTCAAAATCTGTTTAAAGTGTTAAGCTTAATCGATTACATATGTTCTGTATTCAATTAAGTATGTTATGTTTTGAAAACTAATTTCATGCTAGTCATAACTGCTTTAGCAGACATATTTTTAAATATGTTTTACTAACATTAAATGCAAATCGATTACATTAATTGAATATTCAATTAAAAGCTGGGTTAGTTGTAATACTATTACATTTGTTCTATGTAACCGATAACATTACTTACGTAATCTGTTAAAATAGAATAACTCAATTTCTCACACCAAGAGGGGGGTGAATTGGTGAAGTATAAAATTTAAAACTTTCAAAATATTTTTCACCAAAAGAGATGCCTTTATACTTTTCTTGAAATGCAAGTTAAAAGATTTTCAATGCAGCGAAAATTTAATCGAATGCGTACAAATTATAATCGATTGAATGTAACAGAGTAGGGATAAGAAAGATCAAACGCTGAGTTTTTATACTAGTTTGGCCAAGCCTACATCCATTGTCTTTCCAACCACAGGAAGCCATTGCACTATAATGATCAAGGTTTTTATAACAAGATTTTTATAGAGACCTCACGTCAAAAATATAAAACACCCTTCTGACCCTTTAATCAAAATATAGGTAGTATATAAATAGACTAGCAACGAGAATCCTTTCTCCTGTAGTCCAACCTCTTTGAGGCACCCTCAAAGTCAAGAACACAACACGTCCTTCTTCCTATAATCACAACAGGGAACTCAACCCAATCTTCAACAGATTGTAGAACCTGATCTTGCACTAGACACCCAAATGTGCAGATAGATCAGACTTTGAAAACTCAACAATCTTGCTCTTCAAGAAATCACACCTAGTTGATCACCACGGTAAAACTAGTTCTTAGAGCTCTTTCTCTTTCTTTAAGCTTTGCACTTTTCTACCAAAGAAAATGAAAATGTTAGAATCACAAAAGTCTTTTACAGAAATCAAATTCGCGTCAATATATAGATGAACTCGTATCAGATGCAACATAATCGATTTTGCTACTAATGTAGTCGAATACACCAATTCAGTTATGACAGATAGTAGCAGTCAAAGTACTTAATTGAATTCACAATTAATGCAATCGAATAGCATTTAATGCTTGGTCAACATATTTAAAAATATAGTCGTTGTAACAATTATATCAAGCATTAACAGGCTTCTGATGACAAATTTATGAACACCGAAAAACGGCGCCAAAAACTTGTTTACCCTCGGCAAGTGTGACCGAATCGTATCAAGTAATAAACTCGGTAAGACCAAGTATCGTTCTCCCAAAGGACTCGCGGCCTAGTTAGTTATATGATTTGTTGATTATTTAAGACTTATGAACATTTGATTATAGGTTTCAAATGCAAAAGACAATAAGTAAACATGTATGCATGAGTTTGATCAATGGAAAAGATAAACACAAACACTTGAACTAATTAGATGGATGAGTATGTTGTTGGGGTAATCAATTTTATCTTATCCACTCTCATATACTTTTAGGAATTCATCATTCTTTTCATCAATGTTAATGCCACTCTCTAAATCACCTTGCAAGAAGACTTATCCTTAATTACGAGTTCATACAATTCCTAGCATCCCTAATAATTAATTCTGAAGCACAAAAGCTTAAAGGCAACCAACCCTCATATTCCTATGTCTAGACAACATGCTATTGGGAGAATTTCCCCGGATCCAGATTTCCCCGTACGTTCCCATATCGACAAAATCAATAATCATGCCATCGAATGAGTTAAACAATGCATGCTTTGAGCAAAGAGGAAAAACCCTAACTAATGATGAAAGAAAGCATGTATCATAAATATGATGTTTAAACACAAATTCCATATATGAGAGCTTCAAAAGATTACATTGATTCCTCAACAACAATACAAGTTTAGTTCACCATATTCATGGTGAAACTAGATGAACAATAATAAAAGAGTGAAAGAGATAGAAAAACCCTAGAAAGAGAAGAGGAGAGCCGTCACCATCTCCAATTCTACCCCCAAGGGGTGAAAAGTGTGTTTTGCGTCTTCTCCTACCAAAGATACAAACCCTAAGACGTCCTAAAGCTTATATACTATTCTAAAAATAAAGAAAATTAGGCCCAACCCCATAAAAGTAACAGAAAACCGGTCCCAGCCCATTTAGAATGGCGCTCAGCGGTATTTTACCGCTGAGCGGTAATAGCGCATGATCGATTTTGCCCCCAACTGTTGTTTTTGCCCCTCAACGGTGATTTTGGCACCTAAAAAGTGGCGCTCAGCGGTATTTTACCACTCAGCGGAACTTTTTCTGTATTCTGGTTGACTTCTTAGCATTCAGGTTGACTTGTTGACTTTTCTGGTTGACTGGTTGACTTTTCTGGTTGACTGGTTGACTTTTCTGGTTTCTGGTTGACTTTTCAGCATTCCAATCATTCGGTACTTCAATTCTTCTTTCAAATCATTCAATTAGCCTACAAAATCAAGGGAATCTTGCACAAAACCATTAAATTCACTTTTAACTCTCTTAATCACAAAACTAAAGCAAAAATATGAGTTCAAGCTAGTTTCTAAGTCTTAAAGGTTGCTTTAGGTATCAATTTTAACCATAAAAATAACGGTTTTTCAACCGTTATCAGCTTCAAAATAGTAACAAACTTAATCGAATACATATCGCATGCAATCGAATATGCAATAGTATCATGAAAAGTTTTGAAAACTTTTCTCTTTGAAAAAATCTCACAACACACTTGAAAAAGTTTGTGCAAATACACGAGTTTTAATCGATTCACCCCATAATGTAATCGATTTCAAACTGTTGTTTTGCCACATATTTTAAAGTTCAACATTAGTGCTTGTGGTTTTTCATCCAAAAACAAATGTCATGCATTCATGTATAAAATCACATATATATAACTTAGAAATGCAATGAACAACACAAAAATCAACACAATCATGTTCTCATATACTCATATAACATGTAAGCATAGAACATGTAACACAAAATACACATGTGTTATTAATTATGTGTTGTCATCATCAAAAACTCAGATATTACTTAGATTGTGGGTTCAACTAAATCAGTGTTTCCCCTATCAACAATCTCAACAATCTCCCTCTTTTTTAATGATGCACAACCATGATTAACAATCAACCATGTTGCATAACTCAATACAGATTATCAATCAATTACCAGCCAATAATTCTCCCCTGGGGCATTAGCAAAAAAGGTAAGCACAAAGGTATTGATATACAGATAATCAAGCATATAGAGATGCATCAAATAATCATAAAACAAGTAATGATGCTCCCCCTGTCAAAGATATTCACATGAAATTGAGATATTTGCCCCCCTTAAATGAAGACATGTGAAATATATCAATGTTATGCAATGCTTCCCTTATCATTATGCATATTTCAATCTCAAAATACAGATGCATAATGTAGTAATCAGAATACGTCAGAGCATTTATCAGCATGTAATAACATTGTATTCAATCAAACAACACATTTTAATCTCTTATCATCTCAGATATTTTATGCAGCAGATAAGCATAGAGATATAAGAATAAACAATCAAACATCAAATAAAAACAAGATCTAAAGATATAAGATATTCCAGTTTTGGAATCTTTAAACCCTTGTTGATGTTTAATCGATTTGATCTTAGTCAAAGTCGATTTCTTGCTGTAGCATATTTTAGATTATCCAGTTCCATCCAGTCATCAAGTGATATTCCTACAAAACCTTTCAAATCCTTTCCAGATCAAGCATTTTAGAATCAATGTTATACAAGAATTAATTTGTTAGAATCAATAATTCATTCGCATACAAGCATAGAGTAATCGATTTTAGGTTATCATATTTATTCATAAACAAATTTATTTAACCATAAATTCTGATTTCATTGATATTAAATCAAAAGTACAATCAGATAAAAACAAAACAATGATAACTTATGTTAAGATGTCTACAAGTGTACCGAATCGTATCAAGTAATATAAAATGGTAAGACCAAGTATCATATCCCAAAGGACGCACTGCACTAAACAGTTGTGTAATTACTTAACTAATTAATACTTAAGAACAAATTTTGGGGTTTTAAATGCAAAATAAAAATAAACATGAATGCAATTTGATCAATTGAGGCTAAACACTAGAATGAATGGATGATGTTGATAATATGAGATGATAATGTTGTTGGGGTTTAGATTTCACCTATTGACTCTCATGCATATATGAATTCTTCTTCTTCATTAAATTGTTAACGTCACTCTCTAAATTACTTAAAACTCGATCCCTCGGTGAAGAAAGTCTATCCTTAATTACTAGACCACAATCTCTTGCATCCCTAATAATTAATTATGCATTACGATTAGGAGCTTAAGACGACCAATCCTCCTATCCCCATCCTTGGGCAATATTGCTCTTGGGAGAAATTCTCCATATCGTGATTTGTAAGATATCTCCCGATACTCAGACAAATCATAAAATATAAGAATTTAGCAAAGGAGAAAATCCCAAACAATTAATGAAAGAAGCATATAATAAATGAAAACAAATTCAAATACATGAGAGTTTAGAGGTTATATCTTCCCCAACAGCAAATAAGATTAGTTCTCCATTGTCATGAAGAAACTAGATGAACAATGGAATGAAAGAGATAGAAAAACCCTAGAAACGGAAGAGGAGAGCTCCCACATCACCAAATCTGCCTCCAAAGAGCGAAAAATATGTTTTTGTGCTGAAGCCATCAAGAGATACAATCCCCAGGATGTCCAAGTCCTTAAATATAACAGAAAAATAACAGAAAATAGATCCAAGCCCACGTCGCTGGAGCTTAGCGCCCTAAGTGGGGCGCCCAAGCAGTGTGCGGGAAAAAACTAGCGCTCAGGCGCCCAGGCGCCCTGCGTGACCTCCTGTGCTCCTTTTCTGATGCTTTAATTGTCGTTCTTGAATTCCAACTCCTTGATACTTTTGCTCTTCTTCCAAATCATACCAATAACCTACAAAATCAAGGAAATTTAGTGATAAAATCATTAAGTATACCCTCTACTCACTTATTCACAAAACTAAATTAAAAACATGAGTTCAAGCAAGCTTCTAGGTCCAAAAAGGGTTGATTTAATATCAAAATTGCATCACAGATAACAGTATATTCAACCGTTATCAACTTATAGAGCCATCCATTACAGAAGAACACAAGACAATACACTTAACATAGAAAGTAATCAAAACAAACTAAAAGTTGTAATCACAGGACCCTTAATCTGTTTCAGATGACTCCACAATTTTCTTATTCGCACTATTCTTCTCACTTTCAGAATCATCTACAGAGGTGTCACCAAATGCATTTATCCTTAGTGCATAGTCCATTTTCCTGTGCAGTTCAGTAAAGGATCTTTGAAGCATTTCCATTTTCTCATCAAGATGCTTAAATCTTTCATATACAAACTCCTCAAATCTTGTTTGAGGTCTAAATTCATATCTGGATATATTAACATTCACAGGATTCACTTCATCAGTACCAGGAATGTAATCATCCTTCAATAACCAGTCATCTTTACTTTTTCTGAGACCCACAAAATTTAAGAACAATGTTTCCAAAATATTTCTCTTGTTACAACAGATTGTCATTTCATTTGTGATGTCCACGTTTTGGATTCTTAGTATCCTACTAATGAAGACAACATAAGGTAGATGATATTCCTTCTGCTTTGCAACCTTTAACATATAGTCATATATTACAGATGACCAATCTGATTTTGTTCCTGTTTGCAATGCATATAGTAAATACATATCTTCAGCATTCAGCAGAAATTGATCTTCACCTCTTGGAAGTAAGATCCAGGTAATCACGTATGCACATAGACTTTCCTCCTTACTCAGATTCTCAATACTGAAGGAGTCATATTTCCCTATCATGTTTGGACTTTTCAAGAAATTGTTCTAAATGTCAGTTTTGTTGAAACCCGGTATGCCTTGATGAGCTTTCAATCCTTCAGGCTGAAATCCAGCAACATATTTCCAAATGGAGTTGTCAATTCGGATAGTTACACCCTTTACTCTAGAAGTGAGATAGTTTCCTTCTCTTTTTAAATTTGCATAGAATACCTTTACAAGATTTGGATAGCAATCTCCCTTAAGTTCAACAAATTTGGTCAAACTAGCTTTGACAAGTGTTAACGGTTGAAAATACCGTTATCTGTGATGTAATTTTGATACTAAATACACCCTTTTCTGCTTAGAAACTTGCTTGGAATCATGTTTTTCTGTTAAGTTGTGTGAATAAGAGAGTTGAGGTTGAATTTGATGATTTTATGACTAATTCCCTTTGTTTTGATAGAAAATGAGATAATATGGAAAAATGGGATAAAGTGCTAAGGAAATGGAGCTTAGAAAGGCCTGGAAAAGCACCACAAAGGAGGGATGCTTGAAGCTTGAGTGCCCTTTTAGGAGGCTTGAGCGTAGAAGAGAGTTGTTCACCGCCCGGGCGCCCCTTTTAGGGCGCTTGAGCACCGGATGCACGAAGCTTGGGCGTCATTTCTGAGGCTTGGGCGCAGAAGACCACCGCTCACCGCCCAGGTGCCCCTTTTGGGGCGCTTGACCAGCAGAAGCTCGAAGCTTAAGCGTCCTCTACAAGGCTTGAGCGTGGAAGACCACCGCTTGCCGCCCGGGCGCCCTAAGTGGGGCGCTTGGGCGCCGGCGACTCGAGCTTGGGCTTTGTTTCTGTTCAGTCTTCACTCTATTTAAAGGAACCAGGCGTCCTAGGTTTTGCATCTCTGGCTGAAGCAAGACAACAACACACTCTTCCACTCTCTAAAGTCGGATTTGGATGCGAAAGCGCCCTTCCTCTACTTTTAGGGTTTTGCTATCTCATGCTTTTCCATTATTCATCTAGTTTCTCCATGTCTATGGGGAACTAAACTCTATTTGTTGTTGGGGGATGATGTAACCTTGTGAACTCTCATGTATTTGAATTGATTTTAATTTCATATACTTTTTCATTAACTGTTAGAGTAATTCACCTGTTCTTATTACATGCTTTGTTTAACTCATTCATCGCATGATTTATGAATTGCATGAGTGCCGGGAGGTTCCTTACAATTCAGGTTCTTGTTGATTTCTCCCAAAAGTAATATTTCTCAAGGATGAGGGTATGAATCTTGGTCGACTTAAGCTCCTTATCTTCACATTTAATTACTAGGAATGCTAGGAATTGCATGAACTGGTGGTTAAGGACATGCTTATTCGCCGAGGGATCGGGTTTAGGTAATTTAGTGAGTGACGTTAACATTAATGCATAAAGAAGAATTCTTACATACATGAGATGGAACTTGCTGAAATCTAACCCCAACAACATACTCATCTCATCACAAACAACATCGGTTTATTATTGTGCTCTTTTACTATTGATCAAGCTACATTCATATTTAATTTTCTGTTCTTGCATCTTAAACCAATGATTTCATTTTATTTAAGTCTTAATTAATTAAGTTATCACACAACTGTCTAGTGCAGAGAGTCTTCAGGGACACGATACTTGGTCTTACCATTTTATATTACTTATGCGATTTGGTACACTTGCCAATCCATCAACAAGCTTTTGGCGCCGTTGCCGGGGACTCACGGTTTAAACTATTTTATTTGTGTGATTCTTGATTAACTTTGACTTTATTTTTGTTTTTAATTTTTATTTTTAAATTGTGTTTTGTGTCGTTTATTTTTGTTTCTATGCTAACTAATTTTCTAGGGTTTTGTGTCTAGTTTATGCAGGATTAAGTGAGGACTAGGAGCAACAAAAGTTCTGAACTTCTTCTTGAAGGACTTGAGACTAGTAGAAGGCCGCTAACAAAGAGATTATCTAGAGTACCTTTTCTAGAGAGAATTTCACAGGCCTTACAATCTGATCAAGAAAGCATGAACAACAATGGTGTTAGGCGTACTTTGGCAGATTATACAATAGTGGTTGGCCCTCATCATTTTAACAGCATTGCAAAGCCGAGGGTCAATGTCGCAAGTATGGAGATGAAGCCTGCATTGATCCATCTAGTGAAGAGCAACCAATTCAATGGATTGTCACATGAAAGTCCATATGAGCATCTGACCACTTTTAATGAGATCTGTAATACTGTAAAGCTGAATGGAGTGCTAGATAATGCTATTAGACTGAGCTTGTTTCCTTTCTCACTGGAGGCAATGCTAAACTATGGTTGAACTCTTTTCCTGAAAATAGCTTTACTGAGTGGGAAGATGTGGTTCCAAAATTCTTGAATAAATACTTCCTACAATCAAAGATCAACAAAGTAAAGCAAGAAATCTCTTCTTTCAGACAAGGAATGGAGGAGACATTAGGGCAAGCATGGGATAGATACAAGGGCTTGCTGAGAAAGACACTTACTCATGGTTTTGATGAAGCAACAGTAGTCATTCTTTTCCTTGGAGGTCTTAGCTCATAGACCAAATTGATGTTGGATGCCTTAGTTGGAGGCAATATCAGGTGCAAGACTCCAGAGGAAGCCTATGAATTAATTGAAAACATGACTACTATTGACAATGAGATACATAATGAAAGAGGAACTCCATCACAACCTAAGGGAGTGTTACAGATACAGTCTTATGGTGCCTTGCTTGCTCAGAATAAGTTTATAACTCAACAATTAGAGGTGTTGATAAAGAAGCTTTCTCAGCCACCAAAGGAGTGCCAAAAGGTCTTACAGGTTCAACAACAACTTTGTGAACTATGTGGTGGTGATCATATTAATGGTCAATGTGATGTGCCTAAAAATCTCAATGAAGAAGTTAACTACATGGGAAACTAGTTTCGTCCCAACAATTACAATCAAGGGTGGAAATCTCATCCTAGCATGGGACAAAGTCAATTTGGGAAAACTGGTGGACAATTCAATAGACCACCACATTAGCAACAACAATAGTGGCAACAACAACCCTCTCTAGCTAACAGAACTACAAAGCTTGAGGAAACTCTCCAACAGTTCATACAGGCAACTCTTTCTACGCAGAAAAGCACTAAAGCTGCTATAAGAAACCTGGAAATGCAGGTTGGTCAAATGGCCAAGAAGTTGGAAGAGATGCCTATCAGAAGTTTTGGGGATAATACTGAAGTTAACCCCAAAGAAGAATGCAAGACTATTGTGCATGTGAAAGATGAGGGAGAGAAAGAAAAAGAAAAGTTGAGTGAGAAAGAAAAAGAAAAGTTGAGTGAGAAAGAAAAAGAAGAGAGTGAGAGAAAAAACACTTTGATACAGATAAGGGTTTGTGTGTCACAACTATGAAACAGATACAGAGCATACAAACATATATGTAAGGGCGCGAACAACAATGATTCGATCAGGCCCAATTAAAATTTCCAAAACTAAAGAAAGTTCAAAGCAGAGACTATTAATCGATTTCATTAAAAAGAAAGTCGACTTAATGCATTAATAATGTGTTACCACAAACAGAGAAACACATACCCGCAAAATATTCGACTCAACACTTAATACAATCGATTAAAAGTCGCATAACCATAATTTCACACAATTCATCCAAACAGATACGTTCACAGCAAACATGCATTTTACAATCAATGATACAAATGCTTATGATGTCTGAAAGAGTTTTGTTACAATTACCACAATTAATGACTCAAGTATTTTTATATCATCATGGTAGTTCATCCTTGAGTTGAATACTACTTCAGCGGTTACTGCTCCTTTCCTGCACAACAGTTAAAAGGTTTTGACACTGGTACCCATTTGTACTTGGGTCCTGTCTTATTAGTGGCAGGAGGTTGTTCCTTGGGAACTCATTTGTATTTTCCCTTTGGAACACCAAAATTTCTAAAATAGCAGTTTCTAACATTATGACTAATTGTGTTGCAGTAAAAGCATGCATTAGTAGTAGGTTTACTCAGATCAATAAATTTCTTTGAGTTTATCCTATTACTTTTAGCCTTATAACCAATACCTTGTCTGTAGATAGCTCTTCTAGATGATCTTAACACATCATCAAGATTTTCTTTGCCTTGAGTAAATTTGGCTAATGTGCTGGTCAAGTAGTCAATTTTCTCAATGTGTATAGGACAATTACCACATTCTTTCTCAAAAACTTGTATTTCGGTCTTGATTGTCTTTGCAGAATTCAACGCTTCTTCAAGATCTTTTTCAAGCTTTTCATTATCTTGTACTAGATTATCAATTTTGTATTCATAGTCTCTTCTCTCAGAGGATAATCGATTCACCTTATACTGAAGTCGCATGGCTTCTACATGTATCTCCTGAAATGCATCCAATAGCATGTGGTACTTGACCTCTATTGGTTCATTTTCAAATTCACGATCACTATCATCAACAGATTGTGCAAAGCCGATGATCTTTCCTCTATTGTTGTCATCGTAAGTGACGTGTCCATTAGTCTTGTAAGAAATGCTTGTAAATTTTGTTGGATAATTTTGTTGTAAATTTGGAAAATAAGCTACCATACAAAACCGCTTGAAATGTGCATATAAGTGACAAATTGTACTTGGGGGGAATGGTTATCAGGTATTTATATGCTTCTACATTGACCTCTTTTATATTAAGCATTTCTCACTCCCATGCCTGGGGGTACGTGCTAGTGGCAGCCCTCCACATCAGAGTCCTCAAAGTCTAACCAGAAAACCTCTTTCTAAAATTTGTGTAGAGGTGCCTCAAGCAGAATCTTTGGTCTGCCTTAGGCAAAAGTTCCTGGATAGCTGGCATCAACCCCTGTCCACATGAATAAATTAATGAAGATTTAGTAATCATTTACAAAGCTTAATGTATATAATAATGTAAGGAATATATGTACCTTCTGTTGGTCAGACATCCAGGTGCACCCACCCCACACTTCATTTCCTCCAAGGTCTTCTATCAATAACTGCAAAAACCAACCACATGTGTCTTTGTTCTCTACTTCAACTATTGCATATGCAAGGGGAAGCATTTGCTCATTTGGGTCCCTTCCAATTACAGTGAGCTGCACTCCCTTATACTACCCTTTCAAAAAAAATCCATGTAAACAGATAATTAGCCTACAACTGACAAAGTGTTCCTTACAAGCTTTGAGACAAACATAAAATCTTTTAAAAACTACCTCATCATCATCATTGTCAACCTTCACCTTAACTGTTGACCCAGGATTACACCTCAACAGTTCTTGCACATAGTCATATATTCTTCTAAATTGTTCTTTAAAATCTCCACTAAGTTGATTTGCTACCATTAACTTTTCATTTCGTGCTTTGGAGATTAAAACTTTGGTATTCTATTTCCGTAATGCTTTATTACGTTTGTCTTGGACGTTTAAATTGGGATTTTTCTTGTAATGACCTATCTATTTCGTGACTCAACCACTTGGTATTCATAATTTTAATGTTAAGTTGTCTACTGCAACTATGGGTATCATTTATTTTCCTTAATTGCCAAAATTGTTGTGTTGGCTAATACCCACAATAAGCTACCCATGGACACTTACCTTGCCCACCTATGCATCTAACCCTCACCCTACGCTTATCACTTTTAACAAACTTCAAAGCCCCCCTAGTATGCACATCATAACTTCTAATGGCCTCCTTAAAGTCATCTTTATCTGTAAATAAAGTCCCAACTTCTCATTTGTAATCTTCCATTGACTTTTGTTTCTCATATGTAGGAAACAAACCAGGCTTTGGTCTATCTTCAGTGTCGTCCTCACTACCACTGTATTATGGAGTTAATAGGACATCAGAATGTCATTCATCATCTGACAACCCCCTACCACTGGCTTCAACCCTATACTCTTCATCATTGTCCTCCAAACCAATACCAACCTCTTTTGCCTCCTCCACGTACTCGTCACCACTAAGATGATCCATATGTCCTTCATCCTCACTCTCGACTTCAACTTCTTCCTCATTGTCCACTACAACTTCTTTCTGCACTCCACCATCTCTCTCCACTTCCACTCCACCATCTTTGTCTAGCTCTAGTCCATCATCCACCTCCTCTCCACCATCTTTGTCTACCCCAGTCCATCATCCACCTCCTCTCCAGCAATTTGTTCCACCTCCACTCCACCATCCACCTCCTCTCCACCATTACTTTCCACCTCTAGTCCATCATCCATCTCCTCTCGACCATTAATTTCCAGCTCCACTCCACCCTTGATATTCATCTCAACTACACCCTCTATATTCACCCCCACCTCCAATCTGTCATTTGTCCTCATCAACTCACCATCATTAACCAACTTACCCTGACTAACCAACTCACCCTCAATTACCAACTGCACCCCTATTTCACCATATTCAATTGCTCCTTCTTTAACCTCCTTTTGTACTTCAACCTTGTCCATATTTCCTTCATCACCAACCTCAACATGTGGGAAACCTCTAACCTCACTACCTCACCACTCGAAGTAGGTACTTCAGCTTCACAAAGAAAATAAATTTGGTTCACATAATCTTCTACAACCTCTACATGGTGCACGCCTTGTACAACATAAAAGTCAACTTTTTCTAAAAAGTTTGCCACCTTCATCATATTCATTGCTCCTCTATCATCATATAATATAACTCTTTCACTTGAAGGTACCCCTGATCTTTTAGGACACCTAGAATTTTAAAAAAAACTCCATTTATCGGGATCAACGTCCCAATAAGCAATTTCTCCATCTATATACTTAAAAGGGGAATTGTTTTTATCAAGGTCCCACCGTGGTGGACCACTACCTCAAACATTTCCCCAGACATCTCAATCCCTACAACTCAAATGCAAACGGGGACCACTAAATTTACTTAAACTAACAACTATGGGACCAATATCAGCCCTAAAAGCCGACAATCTTGATCACTGTCTTCAACCACCCAAGAAGTGACAATTATAATCATATTTAAAACACAATAGACAACACATTACAAAACAATTCAACATACAATATTTAACTAACAAATTTATACCCCCAAAATCATCCTCAATCGAAAAAAATAGGTATATTTAATATAAAATTAAATTAAACCCTAACCTCTAAATACAACAACAACAACATCAAGTAAGTAGGCTTAGATTATGACTATTTACCTCACGTACGTACGTTATTCCAATTTCACCTTTAAGGAATCACCAACCAACACTTATTATAACACCTCCTCCACCACATTGATGAACCCAGAAATGGCGATATCAATCTTAGATAACTTAAACTTACCTTACGTCATTTAAATTTTTTAAAAAAATTTACACAGTGAACTATATTATACATGCCACGTATTCATCAAACTGCACAGGTCACTCAGTTTTGGCCACGATGACATTTGCACCATTATGTTTTTAACACCGTGAGCCAAAAGTACCTTATTGAACATTTTTTTAACGAAATATGAGATCTTAGTGAACTTTTTTAAAAGATATGATCACTTTGAATCAAACCCCAAAAAATAAAGATCAAATGATGTATTAAATCAAAATTATAACTATTTTAAAATTATTTTCTAAGTTCTCATATATATATATATATATATATATATATATATATATATATATATATATATATATATATATATATATTGTGAGAGAGTGAGCGAATTTATTTTTATTTAAACTAATTTAACTTTATTGTCTAACATTTTTCTTCAAAGAGTTGGAATATACTACTTATGATTATTCAATTATCGTTGCCGCGCACATACGGTAGTAAATACAAATCATATTATTAGACGTATAGGTAATGTTTCTTTTCTAATTTATTACGAAACTATTTTACGTGATTGTAATTGATGTAAAAGAACCAAATTTATACTGTAGAAGGATCTGAACTATAAACGTGAATCAATTTGGTGAGATGTGCATATAGTTCATCCAATTATAGTTAAAATTAATCTTTTTACATTTCTTTTGAAATTAAAATTAATCATTTACATTTCTTTGGAAGATAAACTATTAAATTTATTCTCGTGTTTGATTTTTGTAAGCAAATGTAAAGGAAATGATATTGTTAAACATCTACATGATAATTTCTTTTTAAATTTATTACTGAAGTTATTTTAACTTTCTCTAAATAATTTGTTTCGATGCAGGAAATCAAATTCACAATTAGCTATTTTCAGTAGATGTTATGAGATTATTAACTATTGTTTTATGTTTGAAACAAATTTAGTATGCGATGCATTTTATTTAGAGAATTGAATAAATTTAATAATTCGTACTCGAAAGGTGGAAAATTTTTATTATTTTTCAATTTTTTAAAGTACAACGCTTCCACAAATGTTCTATTTATGTTTAATTTAATATTAGGGTTAGGGTTCGTTGAATTGTTCTTTTACAAAGTATTATTTACTTGCGGTTCTTGCTCTTGCAAAAGGTGGTGAAATTTCCCAATATTAAAGTTTCAAAATGTTAGCAACGCAACTTTAATTGCACATTTTTAATGTATTTTATATTTTCTATTGAATATGTAAATATAAATTTATTTTATATTTATATTCTAATTTTATTTTACTAACTCAGAAATCAATCACATTTTCTTCAACTCAAATTTACACATTTTTTATCGAAGTCAAATTCATATAATAAATATACTTTTATCAAAGTCTCACTTGTTGCACCGTACAGAAACTATGTCCATGAAGATTCATTAATGGAGGTTTTCTTCTAGTTTAAGAAAGAAGAATGCAGGGTACAATTCTTAGGAACGAACACATGTTTGAATCAACAAAATGATCAATTTGAATGCAACCAGGATTTAGATAACCTATTAGACAACATCGAATCCAAACCAAATGTGATTGACTTGCCACAGGGTTTTGAAAAAAATCATCACGTTTCAATACATACGTGACTTCAAACCTCGACTTATAATATATTTTTGTAAGTTTAAGTTATGTTTAAAATTTTCTTCTTTAAGATTAAATATCTTCTAAATCTTAACAACATAGTTTGTTTAGAAATCATCTCAAACTAAAATGAACCCACCTAACCCTAAACAGAAACAATGAATTTTGCTGATATGATGCTCTAAAACCAAGGAACAAAACAGAAAGTACAATCATTCACCAAAATACCGTAACTTCAGAATGTTCATATGGGGGGAGGTCACAAGCAAAACAACGGCTAAAGGAGAAAAACCCAACAAATAGTATATAAAAAAGGGGAGATGGAAACACACAAATCACGGAAGAGAGACAACCATTCAGTACCAAACATAGAATCCTAGGTAATAAAATATGGCATCTCAAATTGGTTTCAAGGGTATAGATATATCTTCAAATTTTATTCCATAAATGAAGTATGGAATTAGTCCCTAATCGCATCCATAAATGTGAAATTGGATTCAGAATTATTAGTTAAATTATTTGGTACATATCAATTATAATAAAACGGATGAATATTTTGTATTAATAACATATTAACTTGACAATCTCAAAATACCTGTATCAATTGTATAGAACTTAATGAAGTCTTAATTAATTGCCTATAAAAGTCTTAATTTGGTTTACTCGTTTTTATGATACAATACCATCTCTTATCAATCCTCTTGTCTTGGTATTAGATCCTGTACTCTCATGGGGCTCCAAGCCCTGGGCCATTGTAAACAAAACATAGTTAGGTCCATAGACACGTAATACTAATTTGTATTTAGGAATGTACAACCTCGAATACAAATTTGTATTCCGAATTGTACATTCCACAACATCTCCGGATTAAAAAATCTGGAACTAAGAGTAAAAATCCTAAACTAGAGGATAAATTTGGAGTTTTTTATGTTTATGAGGGTGCAGGTTGAAACTATGAAGGAGGTGCAGGAAGAAGTTGCCAATTTCTCAATAGTATCCTGTTCATCAAGGAGACCTCAATTACAAAACAGGTACACTTCCTAAGATCAAATGACATAGACCTAGCAGAACTAGGCTTTGAACTTCAAACCTGATAGTGTTTCACTAAAGTACTTGCCAAAACATGTCTAATATTTTTTTGTTTCTCCTTCTGGTGAGAAGGATTTGATGTGTTATTTACAAAGTTATGTTTGGTTTCAGTTTAGCATAACATGTCTGGTCTCAATTTTGTTCAGTTCATGTCTATTTTCCTTTTACAGAGCATTACAAGATTGTTTGCAGTATGGAGATTAATTAAGTAATCGTTTTTTCAATCTACTGGATTAAGAAGGAAATAGAACACTTCTAACCCAACAAGTTTCTTAATTATTAAATTTTTGTCTTGATCGCAAGAGTTCCCAAATATTTAAAGAACCTAATACCATCTATCTCACAACAATCATGCAATCTAGCTAGAATTCTTGATTAGGAGAAACAATGATAGCCGTGAGCTGAAACAAGCATATGAATATATATATATATATATATATATATATATATATATATATATATATATATATATATGAAACGATAATAAAGAGGAAATTCGTCTAATGTTTGGAGAAATCTCTCACACCCACCTGTGAGCTAATACTAATATTCACCCTTCCTGTCCGTTAACCCAACAAACTCATAACACATTTAGCAGAAAGCTAAAACCAAGATTTGTCTTCACTACCATAGTCCTACAGAAATTATCTAAACTTACATTCAAATTGTAGTTCTTTCAAACCAGACTTGGTTGACTATTAAGTATTAATTAGATAATAAACCACCATCACTTAGTGGTAAAATAAGACTGCTAATAAGCAACAATTTTACACCATACTACATATATTCAAGTAAACAAAAAACCATACCTAACTAATCCCACAACAGCATCAACCAAAGAAAAACATTATCGATACCATACGTAACTCGAGGGATAGAGAAGATATAAACCACAAATCAAAGATCAACATACTATTTATGCAAATGGAGGATTAAGATTTAAAGAGTAGCAAACAATAAAAATAAAAATATCTTTGCAATTTATCAAGAAAAACTAAAAACATTGTCAAAAGTAAAGAGAAAATACAAAACAAAGAATCAGCTGTTTTATCTGAATCCCAACATCTTCCCCTCTCTCTCTTCCCTCCCATAGAGTTTACCTTTCACGAAAGTCAAGATAGGGCACCCCATTCAAGATTTGCTTTAAAGGCAAACTCTGAACACTGCTTCCTGGCCTCTTCCCCATTAAAGGGGTCCGTGAACTAATTTGCTCAGAAAGAATCACACAGTTCGAAATTTTTGATTATAAATGTATTGTCTTCTAGTAAGTAGTAAGCAATCCCACCGCAAGAAATTTATCCTGGTGCTACATTACAACATCATATACAGCCAATTTAACACGGTAGTTAATTCTTTTAAGCCATAGATTCAATCTCAAGCACTAAGTGAAAGAAGAGAACTAAGAAACACAAACAACGTTTTTGCTCTCAATTCAATTGAAAAATCCTGTGCATGTGAATGCGACCATACCATAATAAACATGAAAGAAGCAAACGCCGGTGAATGTGAACTGAACTGAGCTGAGCTGAGCTACTCTTAAACCAGGATTTGATCAAATTCCTTATTTAAAGCAACAAATGAAACAGATCAACCACTACACACATAAACAAACAAACAAACAGACACCGAAAATCAGCACGCAAGGTATCATTGATTAGTCATCCACTGTTTTACACTATTCCATTACATCATAACAAAGAAAGAAACCAAACTTACAAATAATCCGCACATGCGCGTGTAGGGGTTGGTTACAGTCATACATCCAAATTCTCCATCTGAATGCTGCTCTTGAGAGGGACGTATTCCCCAAGGTACCCTCCGAGGTGATCGTGCAGCGCGCTCTTATCAATCCCCTGGTGATGGAAACTCTTGCAAACGTAGTAAAACACGCTCTGCACCAACAACCCAACCAAATTGACAATGACCAACAGCCCCACGAGGAACCCTCCAACGACGATCCTAGTGAAGACGCCGTAGACGTCCCCACCGTGGACGACGACGACACTGAAGATCCCAGAGATGATGCTGCAGACAATGAGGTAGGCAGCGACGAGAACGGCGGCGTACTTGGTCCTACCCTTGAGAAGGTGGTAGCTTTTCTTCATGGCGGCGAGGCCGTAGACGGGCTCGAGGACGGAGACGACGGAGGCGAGGTGCCAGAGGGCGGTGATGTAGACATGGGCGACGAGGAAGAGGGAAAGGATGATGAGGAGGGAGAGGAGGAGGAGGAGAGAGTTGTTGGTGTCGATGGCGACGATGATGAGGACGAGGGAGAGGAGGATGAGGGAGTTGTAGAGGATCATGAGGAGGGTGACCCAGAGGAAGGTGATGAAGAGGCGCTTGAAGACGCGTGGGATGGCGGAGATGGTGGAGGAGAAGGAGACAGGCTTGGCGGTGTAGAGGGATGCGACGGTGAAGACGACGGCGGCGGTGGAGAGGAGGGAGAATGCGAAGAGGAAGAGGAGGTAGGAGAACTGGATGAGGAGGAGGAGGGTCCACTGGTGGGAGGTCTGGGAGGGGTCGTTGAAGGGGTTCTGGAGCTGAACGATGAGAGGGTGGGTGAAGAGGGAGTGGGCGAGGATCGCGAAGGAGAGAGGGAAGATAAGGGTGAGCGTGATGAGGTAGAAGGTCTTCGGAGAACGCTTTGGAATTGAGGTCGATTCTCGCAGGATGTCGGGGATGTTCAGAAATTGAAGCTCCTCCGGTGCCAGATCCATCTTCTTCTCAGAATCACCAACAACAACAACTGCGTCTTCTTTCTTTCTTTCTTTCTCTCTTTCTTTCTCCCTTTCTTTCTATGGAGAGAAGAGACGGTGGGTGTTGTCTTGTGTGGGGGCTATCTTTTATTGTTTTCAGTAGACACGTTTTATGTTCAGCAACCAAAATCCAGATTTCCCTTCCCAAATTACAAATAACTATACCAGTTTCTTCGCCACTCACTCCTACTATTATATTTTCAATTATTACCATTAAATTTTCTTTTTTCTTATTTTATTATCAAATTTATATTCTGTTAAACTATTTTATTCATTGATGAAAGCAACTTCAAAGATCTTCTTTAATCATAATTTATTCTAAAGTTCAGTTTATCATATAAAAAACACTTCACATTATTAGAGAAGATATTTTATATAATTTTTATAAATGATTGAGAATAAATATTTTATAAGTTAATTTATAAACAAAATATATTTTCTATAATAATTTTAAAATAAAAATATATTTAATTTTTTTTTTAATTATCGTCGTTCCCGCTTATTAGATTTCTTTCTAAATAAGTCAAATTGAATTTAATGAACTTGGAAGACGTGTTTTTAACATAAAAATGTCAGTGGGAAGCGTGTTCAAAAGGATCCTGATTATATATACATTATTCTCTTTTGCTTAAACATTTAATTATATCTGGTTGGAAGTCCAGCAGTCAATTCAAAATTAAAAAACTAGTTTGTAATTAGAAATAGAAAAACTAATTGAAGTGTTTGGCAAAAATATGTATTAAAATAATTAAAAATGTAAATAACAAATATATATATATATATATATATATATATAAATTTTTTTTTGGGTTAAATATGTTTTTAGTCCCTAAACTATTGGCCGTTTCTGGTTTTCGTCCCTCTTCCAAAGTAAGGTACAATTTGGTCCTCATCCTTTATAAAAACGTTCGTTTTAGTCCTCAAAATTTTGTTTTTAGTCCTCGTTTTAGTCCTCAAAACGTTCGTTTTTTCGACTAAAACGAACGTTTTTTAAAGATTGAGGACTAAATTGTACCTTACACGAAAACCGATCAATAGTTTAGGGACTAAAAACATATTTAACCCTTTTCTTTTTATTTATAATTATTAAATATGTTTGTAGTTATTAAATTTAATAGTTAATTTTTTTTAATAAAGATGTTAAGTTAAAATAACTATTTACATTCATTTCAAAATTTTACGTTTTGAAGATTTTATAATGGTTGTTTCTTAAATTATCTTTTAACTCTGAAATTATAAACACACTAAAAATATATTTAATATTTTAACTTATGGTTACGTAAGTTTTACCTTTTTATATTATTATTTTAGTTTTTTAGCCATTATATATATATATATATATATATATATATATATATATATATAATATCTCAGTTTTGTACTTTTACCTTTAAAAGTTATGTAAGGACAACAAAAATTAAAATTAATAAATAAATCAATAATTTTAATATTTAATGTGGGTCTATAATAATTAAAGGAACACTAACATGTACTGTATGAAATATACGAAATTAATGATTATTCATGGATAATTATTAATGGACTTGATTGTCACAAACTTTATAAATAATACAAGTGATTCAGGTACAATCACCTTTTTTTATCCTAATAAAATATAGACTTTTTTATTCTTTATGAAACATATCTAACTTGAGATCTTCTACATGTCAACCATCCATTGGAGTGAATCACATTCTCGGAGAGGATTGAAGATAAAAAAAGAGCAAAGCAAGAAAGGACGACCGACCCTTAGACCAATTCAACCAAACAAATCATAAGAAAAAAAAATATGCCTTTGTACGGCACATATTCACATGTTTTATTTATGATTACTTGAGAAATTTGATTGACATATTTTATAAAGATTATGTCTCATATTTGAAGTAGTTGTTCAAATTCTTTATGACAAGTAAGTGAAATAAGTTCTAGTTAATGGTAAAAAGAAAACTTTGAATGTAGGGATTGTTCTTATTTTATCATAAGGTTTTGTCAGAGCAGTGCAACGTTGTACTAGTTCGGATCACACAATCCCACATCTAGTTGTTAATCTTAACTAAGAATTAACCTTTCACTCGCACAAATTAACAAGTTGTTACAATCACAAAGAAAATAAACAAGTTTGCTTGATTTTGGATTTCATTTATATTGTTTGGTACTTTTTTTATTTTAAATTCTCTTTGGAGTTTAAGGTCATTTTAGAATGAAATTTATTTAGATTTGAGTTAAAAAAAAGTAAGTTTTTTATATTTGAAAAAAAATTATAATTAAGTGAGGGAATGGGGCAACCCGTTTAACCCACCAACCCATGATGGGATCGAGTTCGAATCTTTTTGACTCACTAATAAATAAGTCGAATTAAGTTGACTCACGACGAACCCGTAATGAACTGGTCGTTTTGACAACACTATCCAATACCTTATAAAATTTTATTCTCATTATCCCCTTAAATTTAGTACATCAATTTTTAATTATTCATTGATTGCTCATTTTCTTTTACATAATTTTTTAATCTTTCATAACTTTGTTAATTTTTCAATAATTTTTGTTTATTTGAACATTAAGGTAAAAAGAATTAAAAGAAATTAAACTCATGGCAACAGTTCTAGGAATTATTGTCAAATGTAATTTGAGCATGAGTCAATATTTTAAAACAAAAAACATATAATTGAAAATTAAAGAATTTAAAATACGTAATTTTTTTAAAAACAAATATTAAGAACAATTAAAAAAAGTAAAAGAATAAATTGAAAAAAAATAGTAAAAAACTGTCAATTTTATAAAATATAAAGACTAAAATTTTAATTAAATATATTTTTCACGTTAGATTTTGGTCAGAGAAAAAATTTCATTATTGTCACCAACATCACCTATTATTAACCTATCGACTTTTGAAAGCAATGCATTTCTTTCTGAAAGAGATTTTATCATATTCTTATTGGACTTTTCTTTCAAGGAAAGTAACTAAAAGAAAATAAATAAATTTTTTGATCCCCCGTTTAAGCTTCAATAATTTTTTTTTCTATAGAATATTTCCAAACACTTCCAGATTAAAGATGAAGATTACATTTTTGGTTTTCACAAACTATTTTTGTTTTTGTTTTTTAAATTTTAAATGAAATAGTTGTAACTAAATATTATTTATTTTAGTTGTTTGTGAAGATGTATTTTTTTTAGCAAATCAATTAGTGGGCCGAAGAATTTGAGACAGCCCAAGTAAAATAAAGTTTACTATTACAATATATATAATATTAATATATCCTAACGGGTTCAGTAGAAATTGAGTGAGAGGCAAGCGCGGGCACAACAAGACTGCTACTTCTTTCATTACATCTTAAAATCTTAGGGTTCTTATTCTCAGCATAATCTTCATTTTCGCTTCCCTCGCTTCATTTCTTACTCTGCACTGTGAGTCTCTTTTATACTCTTTACTGAATTCCCCCTTCTCCATTCTGCTTTAATGTAACCGTGTTTTTGTTTTTTCTGGTTTTCCTTTAATTTTCAGCTTTCAATTGCAAAAGACTGGTTGCGATTGTCATTGTTGGGATTGCATTGAGAAGGATTAGGGTTAGGGTTGAAAGAGAGTGAGTGTGGATGGGGAAAGAGGAGGAAGAGATGAGGGGTGAGATTGAGGAGCGACTGATCAACGAGGAGTACAAGATATGGAAGAAGAATAGTCCTTTTCTGTATGATCTGGTGATTACGCATGCGCTTGAGTGGCCTTCCCTCACCGTGGAGTGGCTTCCCGACCGCCATGAACCAGCCGGCAAAGATTACTCGCTGCAGAAGGTTATATTGGGCACCCATACCTCTGAGAATGAGCCCAATTACCTCATGTTGGCCCAGGTCCAACTTCCCCTTGACGATGCTGAGAACGATGCCCGTCACTACGACGACGATCGCCCCGACATCGGCGGCTTTGGCTGTGCCAATGGCAAAGTTCAGATCATCCAGCAGATCAACCATGAGGGTGAGGTTAACAGGGCTCGCTACATGCCCCAGAACCCCTTCATCATTGCCACCAAGACTGTTAGTGCCGAAGTTTATGTCTTTGACTACAGCAAGCACCCCTCTAAGCCCCCTCTTGATGGGGCCTGTAACCCTGATTTGAGGCTCAGGGGTCACAACACTGAGGGTTATGGCTTGTCCTGGAGTAAGTTCAAGCAGGGGCACTTGCTTAGTGGTTCTGATGATGCTCAGATTTGTTTGTGGGATATTAATGCCACTCCCAAGAATAAGACCCTCGAGGCAATGCAGATATTTAAGGTTGGAACTGCTTCTCTTGCTGTGTTTTGGTTGAGTATGGTTAAGTTAATCAGTGATTTGGTAAACTGTGTATATGTTTATGTTGTTGTCACCAGGTACATGAAGGTGTTGTCGAAGATGTGGCTTGGCATTTGAGGCATGAGTACTTATTCGGTTCTGTGGGTGATGATCAATACTTGCTTATATGGGACCTTCGAACGCCGGCTGTCACCAAGCCTGTCCAATCTGTGGTTGCCCATCAAAGTGAGGTGTGTTGTATTGAAAAAAATAGATAATTCTGTCAAAATGAGTATAACCTGTGGGGATTAACTTGTATGTTTTATGATTTGCTTAATTTTTATACCAGCAAACTTTAGTGACAGAATTGGATTTTCCAGTATTTATTTGGTGGTATTTTCTAAAAGTATCACCATTCACTTTATTTGTTTGAAATATACAAATTCATGAGAATAGTTTGGCCTGATTCACTAATCACAGACATCAAATCTAAATGGTGTTGCCGATGGAACATCTGATGGTAATATTGAAATGAAAGACTTAACATGCTAAACACATTTTTAACTGGAAGATAAGATTATATAACTTGCATATTACTCCTCTCTCAAGTTTGCTGTTGATGCTATTTCAATTCTATGGCTTTTCTTTGCTTGCATCGAGGCTTTTTTAGCTCTTCTTTTCGTTCTGTCTGCTCGTGTAATGCTCTCTTATATTCGGTAGTTGCTTTTATCCTTTTAGCTCTGCTATGTTCCCTATGCTATGGTGGGTTTTCAATGTTTCAAAAATTCTAATATTCTTCTACTCTATATCACTTGCAAGTTACCTATTTTTTATCTTGGATGTCTTGTCAGGTTAACTGCTTGGCCTTCAATCCTTTTAACGAATGGGTTGTTGCTACTGGTTCTACGGATAAAACTGTGAAGTTGTTTGATCTGCGGAAGATCAGCGCTCCTCTGCACATCTTCGATTCTCACAAGTAATTATCGTCTGATGTTTTTATAATTGCTTTATTCGTACTTATATTTAGCATTTAATGACCTGAATTGTTGTTCGTGGGTCCAACAGGGAGGAGGTTTTCCAGGTTGGATGGAATCCAAAGAATGAAACTATCTTGGCTTCTTGTTGTCTGGGTAGGAGGCTCATGGTGTGGGATCTTAGCAGGTATAGCTCAATAATAACATTATCATCTCTGGACTTCTAAATGAATTTATTACTATTTGTTGTCTCAATATGTCTCTTGAGAAAGCATATCACTGGCACTTCTCATACAGTTTAAGTGTTTCCTATACTCTCTTTTGTGGTGTTTTTGTTCCCCTTTGACCAACTTGTCAGAGTACTCCTCCCAAACTCGAAGCATAAAATTTCGAAGACTTTCAGATCTGGGGTTTTGTTAGGAATATTTAAATCTATTCGTTGGTATTACTGTGTAAGCCCTTGGGATGGTTGAATCCTTGTGATGCAGTCTAACAGGTTCACGTTACAGTCGGGGAAAAATGCTTCCTAAGAATTCAGGTTGCTTTTACGTGTTAGTCGGATGATTTGGGGTCTGCATGTCGCTTGGATGATAGCGCCCTGTCTGTCAAGCAAATATAACAATGTCTCCTTTTGCACACTAGGACTTAGTTTTAGTACGGTTTTATTAAGTGTACAAGGATTCAACCATTCGTGGTAATGGTACTTGTAGCTCAAATGTTTGAGCTGCTTAATGTTCAATGATTACTGAAGGATTGTTTTTCTGGTGAAAATGATTTATTAAAAATATCAAAAGTTGACATCATGTCATTATAAATCAAAGATTTCAAATATTTGGTTAATAAGGTTTCACTAATTTTATGTGCAGGATTGACGAAGAGCAGTCACCAGAAGACGCGGAAGATGGTCCACCAGAATTGCTCTTTATTCATGGTGGTCATACAAGCAAAATATCTGACTTTTCCTGGAATCCATGTGAAGATTGGGTTGTTGCTAGTGTCGCTGAAGACAACATACTTCAAATATGGCAGATGGCAGAGAACATATACCACGACGAAGATGATCTGCCAGAAGAGTCAACGAAAGCCGCAGCTTCGTAATGTAATTGATGGACATGACATTTAGCATTTAGTGTAGTGTTGAATACAGGTTGAGTGTTGTTCCATATTAAATTGTGCTGTTACTTCGTTCTTCACTTTAGTTGTAGCTTTGTTTTTGAAAGGTGTGAATTATGATATGATTGCCTTCACCAGTAGCATGGTGAACAACCGAGACGTAGGTGTAATTTTCGATGGTAAAGGTTTCCCATTTATGTTTACAAAATATCATGTCTGATTGTGATAGTACTCATCATAATCCATCTGATCTTAGTTACATCTGTGCATTGTCCGAAAAAATCTCCACTCCAGTTTCTAAAATTCCTGAAGTCTGAATATGTTTTTGACTCCAATGTAAATTAAGTTTTTTACAAAGTCAGATTAAAATGATTAGAAGTTACGATTTGCAGGTATTAAAGTTAGTTTGCCATGTCTGTTTTAACTGTATTTTGCAAATATTTTGGTCTGTTATAATCCCTCTAGCAAATATCTTCCATTTTGAAACATTTCGATATAGACATGTTCAGCATATCAATTTGAACAAGCGTTTTAACCGGTTGAATCACTGGTCTGAATTTAAAAATAGGGTAATTTTTTTTCTTGTAATTCTTATAAAAAATTTAATTATTTTTCTAATTTTTATTTTGTTTAATTTAGTCTTTTAGTCTTTAAAATGATCTGATTAAGTTTTTTGTTAGATTTACATTATATTTATGTTAGAATTTATATTTCAAATCACTACTTAAAAAATAAAATTAATATAAATATTTAGGTTTTAAAATGGAATGTTTTGATATATAAATTTTAATGGGAATATAATATTAATCTAACAAAAATAATTAATTGAATCATTTTTAAAAACTAGAAAATTAAATTAAACTAAATAAAAATTAGAGATTTAATTGAATTTTTTTTATAGAAATTAAAGGCAAAAAATTATTTTATTCTCTAAATACAATCTAAAAGTAAGAAAATACAAAACAAATTAATATTTAACATCTATCCACTTATAATATTAAAGTTTTGAATAAACAATATTTTGCTCTCTTAAAATATCTTCTTTATCTATAATAATAATAAAAAAAATATTGATTAATAATATTTAAACTCTAAGTAAGTAATTAAATTAATTTCATAGTATAACAATAATGCTATCTGTTCAAAATCATGCAAACAATTTTGAGTTAAAATGAGTGACTCAACATTATTTCGAAGAATGGAAAAATGATATTTGATTAGTACACGAGAATCAAGAGTAAAGACAAACTCACTAGCAATGGTGTGATTGAAATGCTAAGAACGTCGTAAGCTAGCTTAGACAAGTTTGAATAACGATTTTGACGATTCCTTCAATAATTTAATACATCCAACTTATCAAAAAACTTTAGATCAAGATTCTCTTCATCTAAATAAATATCTAATTCAAACTTTCTTGTCATTAGCATGTTAGCTCAAATAATCAACATATTCTTATGAAAAAAATTTAATATGTCATTCATAAATAAGAAATAAAATATAGATAATAAAATAAAGAAAATTAAAAATTAAAAACTTACATTAAATGCATCCATCACCGACTTTAGTAAAAGAAACATGTTGTGTTAGAGGAGAAGCTAGAGTACTTGAAGTATTTAACTAATTTGAATTTAATTTGACATATTCTTCAAACTACTTATACATGCTTTAAAATATTAATTTTAGAGTAAAAAATCAAATTGCTTTAAGCTTCATCCAAGAATCAAGAATAGCCTCAATAACAAAAATGTTACAATGGTGATTTCAATTCTTACTAAACTTGTTTATCATAATCTTTAATCGTTGATTCTACCAACTTTCTAGATATTTTATTTTTTCTAGGTCTTACAAAGGCATCATAGAAGTCATTGGAGAATAAGATCTCTCACAATTGGAACCAATTCTGCCATGCTTGAAGTGGAATCTGTTATGTGATGGTTCAACAGTTTAAGCACAAGTTCTGTTGTGCTTGGAGCATGTTATATGGTGGTTGAAACCAATTCCTTTTTATATAATTTATTTCAAGTAATACTTTTTATTTTTAAATTTTATTCATTAACAATATTCTAAAATGATTTTGACTTATTTAAATATAACTTTATAATACTTTTAACTTTGATAATCTTACTTTTCAATCTATTAAATTTTTTTTTAAATATGTCAAATCAATCAAATTTCTCATAATCTTTAGTTTTAAATCCACTCTATCATTACTTTCAAATTCTTTAAAAAAACACCAACTTTATTTTCAAATTCATCTACTCTATCTCTCTCAAATTATTCCTAATTATTCCTTAAACCGTTAAACCTTCATTGTATGTTTCAAATTATAAAATATGTGTTAAGATATGCCAAATATTCTATTAAAGGATATTAGGCAATCAAATATTGTGTTAGTTATAATTTAGATATTATTATAATTTGTGCAGATTTGTGCACCTGTCATTCCTTTAATAGATGAAGAATTATAGGATCCTTGAATGTATATATATGGTACTCTACTCTTTGAAATATACATCAGAATTATTCTTTAAATCTTTTATTATGGTATCAGAGCCAACACTGATATCCTCTACGATATAGGAATCAATGCTTTTTTTCATTGAATATTTCTAATGGCTTCTTCTGATGATAATCAATCGGAGAAACATGATTCTGGAACTTCCGCTGCTTCCAAGAGTTATATTTCTACTGCTGCCGGATTTGTGACCAAGTCAGGTATAACTAACTCTGCCCTTAATCTTTTTGTTGTTACTAAGGATAGTGATTGGATAATTGATTCGGGTGCTACTGATTATATGACTTGTGATCCTCATATATTTACTGATTTTTCCTCTAATTGTTCTAAAACTGTTATTATTAATGCCAATGGGGTCTCATCTCCTATTGAAGGTATAAGTATTATATCCCTCTCACCCTCCTTATCGATTCCTGATGTTTTATTTGTTCCTACATTAAATTGTAATCTTATCTCCGTCAGCAAGTTAACCAAATCACATTCTTGTGCTGCCTTGTTTTACCCAACCCATTGTCTTTTTCAGAACATTCATTCCAAGGAGAAGATTGCTAGTGGTAGAGAGAGTGAAGGACTGTATTATCTTGAAAATGTCTCACAATCAAACAATAAAAAAGGATTGACTTGTCTTGCGAACGATCACATACAAGATAAAAATAAAAAAGAAATTTGGTTGTGGCATAGACGATTGGGACATCCCTCTTTTGGTTATTTAAAAAAATTATTTCCATCACTATTTCATAAATGCAATATTTCTGATTTTTTTTTGTGAAACTTGTGTTTTGGCAAAAAATCATCGTGTTGTGTTTCGTTTAAGCAATAACAAAACTAATTTTCCTTTTTCATTAATTCACACAGATGTTTGGGGCCCTGCCCCGCAATCTACACATTATGGAAAAAAATGGTTTATCAGTTTTGTTGATTATTGTACTCGGGTAACCTGAGTATATTTGCTTAAATATAAAAGTGATGTGTGTGATGTGGTTCGTTCCTTCTATCATTTGATTGTTACACAATTTAACACATCTATTAAGGTCATTCGATCAGATAATGGAGGGGAATATTTTAAGACTGAATTAATAGAGTTCATGAACTCTAAAGGCATCTTGCATCAAACTACATATCCTTATTCACCACAGCAAAATGAAGTGGCTGAGAGAAAAAATAGACATATATTAGAGGTGACAAGATCACTTTTGATAGATGGTAATGTTCCATCTCATTTATGGGGTGAGGCTGTGAGCTCTGCCGTTTATTTAATTAATCGAACCCCTTCTAGTGTGCTTAACTTTCGAAGGTCTTTTGATGTGTTGTCTGATCATTGTATCCTTCCTCACATAGTTTATTTACCACCTCATATTTTTGGATGTGTTATATATATGTTCACTTACACCCACATCAACGTACAAAGCTTGAAGAACGAGCGATCAAATGTGTTTTTGATGGGTATGGATCAACTCAAAAAGGTTATCGTGCTTATCATCCACCATCAGTGAAATTTTATATTTCTATGGATGTGACATTTAATGAGCATGATTTTTTTTATGTTGATTCTCCACTTCAGGGAGACAATGAAAGTGAAGTGCATAATCATGATGTTGGTATGTTTGATTGTGAAGATAAATTATTGTGTGAGGATCATTCTGCAGGAAGTGAGTCAATCCTAAATATGGACCCTTCTTTTCTGGATAATACAGTGTCTTCTGATCATAACCAATTGGCTCAATCTTCTCCACAGGTTCAACTTGACTCTTCAGAGGTATCTTCTGATCCTATCTCTGATAATACTATTCCTAGTAATGTACAGGAAGCTTTGGCAGATCCTAGATGGACCGAAGCAATGGTTGAGGAGATGACAGCTTTAGAAAAAAACAACACTTGGGATCTTGTGTCTTTACCAAGAGGGAAGAAAACTGTGGGCTGCAAATGGGTCTTTACAATTAAGCATAAAGCTAATGGAACTATTGAGAGGTATAAAGCACAACTTGTGGCTAAAGGTTACACTCAGTCTTTTGGTGTAGATTACCAAGAGACGTTCGCACCAGTAGCCAAGCTCAATATTGTGAGAATACTTTTGTCGCTAGCTGCAAACCAAGAATGACCTCTTCTACAATTTGATGTGAAAAATGCTTTCCTACATAGAGAAATTTCAGAAGAAATTTATATGGATTCTACACCAGGCATGACTGATTTAATTGGAATGAAGGTTTGCAAATTAAAGAAGGCTCTATATGGATTAAAACAATCCCCAAGAGCATGGTTTGGAAGGTTTACCAAGTCTATGAAGGCTTTTGGCTATAGAGTAAGTAACTCTGATCACACCTTATTTTTTAAGAGAGGAAAAGGAAAAATTATAGCTTTGATTATATATGTAGGTGACATGATTGTTACAGGAAATGACCAAGATGAGATTTATAGTTTACAACAATACCTTGCATCTGAATTTGAGATGAAACAACTTGGAAACCTCAAATATTTTTTGGGTATTGAAGTAGCTAGATCAAAACATGATATTTTTCTATGCCAAAGAAAATATACTATTGATTTACTGTCGGAAACTGGGCTGCTTGGGAGTAAACCAGCTGATACACCAATTGAACAAAATCATAAACTCTTTCAATGCTCAGATTTAGCAAGCATAGACAAAGGGAGATACCAAAGGCTGGTAGGAAAATTAATTTATTTGTGCCATACACGTCCAGATATCACCTATGTAGTGAATGTTGTTAGTCAATTTATGCATGACCCACAGAAGCTTCATATGGATGTTGTTTAAAGGATTTTGAGATATTTGAAGTCTGCTCCTGGAAAAGGAATTTTATTCTCAAATCATGAAAACTTAAAGGTAGAAGGGTACACTGATGTAGATTGGGCAGGTTCAAAAGATGATAGAAGATCTACCTCTGGATACTTTACTTTTGTAGAAGAGAATCTTGTAACTTGGAGGAGTAAAAAACAACCTGTAGTAGCAAAATCTAGTGCTGAAGCAGAATTTAAAGGCATGACACTAGGTGTATGTGAACTTTTGTGGATTAAAAATGTGCTATCAGATTTGGGCTTTAAACAAAATGAAGCTATGAGTTTTTACTGTGACAATTGCTCAAATCCTGTGCAACATGATAGAACAAAGCATGTGGAGATTGATAGACATTTCATCAAAGAGAAGCTTGAAGTTGGAATAATTTCATTTCCTTTTGTTAGATCAGAATTGCAGTTGGTTGATGTTCTCACCAAAGGAGTGTCAAGAAGATTGTTTAATGAGTCTCTATTCAAGTTGGGAATGTGTGATATCCATGCACCAACTTGAGTGAGTGTTAAAATATGCCAAATATTCTATTAAAGGATATTAGACAATCAAATATTGTGTTAGTTATAATTTAGATATTATTATAATTTGTGCAGATTTGTGCACCTGTTGTTCCTTTAATGGATGAAGAATTATAGGATCCTTGAATGTATATATATGGTACTCTACTATTTGAAATATACATCAGAATTATTCTTTAAATCTTTTATTAATATGTTTCATATTATAAAACATTTCAATTAAAAAGAATTAATAAAAATATTCAAACAAATAGCCAAAAGATTCAATCCAAATAAGAATGAGATGTATTCATAACAATTATTTCGAGATGTAATTTTTTTAAAACATATTGAATATTTTAAAATATATTTGTAGATTAGAAACTATCTTTTTTTTATATATTTTGAATTGAGTGTTATATTGAAATGCCTTTTTATATAACGGGAAAGCCAATGAAACGGGTTTATATACATTGTAAAATCCATTAACACGTCTTTGTGCTAATTTATCTTTAAATATAAAAATGCACAACAAATTTCATTTGGAATATTAAAATTTGTAAGTATGAAAATTCTAAAGTCGATACTATAGTTATTTATCTCTTGCGAAACTCCATCATAATGTGCCAACAGTATCAAGGAAAAATGATTTCGCGGGAGATGTAGTAACTGAATCAGCGCTACCTTTTGTCACACAAACGTGGAAGCTGTAATAGAAATAAGCGAAATTTGGGCCTTTGACACAGTTAAAAGAGACAACGGGAACTATTTATATGAAGTGCCCATTCTATTTATATGGCACACAAAACCCATTCTACATCTACTACCTAAGTTTCCCTCCTGAAACCAATCCCTTGATAAAGAAATTGAAAACAATCTCCTTGATAAACAAATTCAAAACACCTACGAAGCATCGCAAAAATATCTTACTAGGATAGTAAGGCGAGTTGTTATTTTACTTTATAATAATTTATTGTTACAGAATATACAATTTAAAGTGTACTGTGTCAAAATTAATATATCCTATATAATTAAAACTTTGTTTTTTCTATTAATCCATAAAATCCTTAGCTTTGGAGAAATTTACTATTCAGAAATGTTCATTTATTTATTTATTATTGCAAGTGTTTAATGTGCAGTTCTAGCTTACGTTGTAGGAATGAATTGGATGAGTCAGTTCGCACTAGTTATTAAGGATTGGATGGGCATGTAGAGATTCAAACTACCTTCACTGCAAAAGGTTTTCATAGCCAAAACTAGCTAGTTCTTGTCAATTTGTCCGTATCATAGTGCAACAAATCATGAAAATATCTATCAGGTAACTTCATGTAAGATCGACATGTATAACTAAATAAACAAAATGCAAGTAGAATAGAAAGAAGGGCAGGAGAAATCCCATGCTGAATGGTAAAAAGGTATGCGTTATTTTTCCTCTAAGCGCTGCAACACAGACTGAGCAAAGTTTTGTTGCCTACAAATGATTGAAAATGACCGAGGTTAACAGGATTTAGATTTCTCAAGAATTAGGAATGTGTGAACTGATCTAACAAGTTATGACAGGATGGTACAAACAAGTTCAAGCAGACAGAGTTAATTACAAAACTGAGAAGAAAGTTTAAATATTTAATAAAATATTCAACATATTCTGTACGGAAAAGTAATAGATGAAGTGCTGCCAACGGCACAAATTTCATGGGCGAGTCATTTATGGAAAGAATCCGTGTTTCATTATTGCACAAATTTCACTTAGTAATCACTTTTCAAATATTAGATAAGTTATGCTCCCATCCCCCGCAGCACCCTCCCTTTTATCTTAAAAGGTAACCCGCCTTTTTTCCTAGAGAATAATGAGTTACACTTTAGTCTATTTTAACCTAATCAAACTTCTTGAGAACGTTTTCTCTCTCCTTCTTTGATTCTCAATTTCTCACATCATTACTAGCTTATTATAAAGCTCTGCCAATTGACTGCTGAGCTTGAAATAAAAATAACAGACATGCATAGTTCTAATTATGAAATCTTGGCGACAAAGATCATATGATAACATGATTGAGAGATTGAGAAATTTAACTTACTTTCTTTCTCTGTGTTTTGGACTGGGGCGAGAATACTTCAGATATCCATCCCAGGGAACCTTTTTGAGCCCAGCACGATGTGAGATAATATCTCTCACCCTGTACCGTTGGAATGATATATTCTGTTTCAATTCCCTGCAGCAAAACATAGGTTCATACAATATGGAATAAAGATCTTTTACCTCTCTGCAAATTCAATGGATGTCTCTCCAGGCTTCAAGTTTTGTGGCTCCAAGTACCAAACATCACAAACTACAGCCCAAGATGTCATTAATTGCAAGAGATGAGTGGTGAATGATTGTCTGAAAGTGTAGGAGATACAGAAACTCTTATCCAGCAATACAAGAAAATATGAATGAATAGAAAGAAAAATTAATTATCACGTAGAAACCAACTTCTTACTTTCGACTATTCCAAAACGCATCTACGAAAATTTTATTGTACTTGATTGCAACTGGGCAAACTGTGCAGCCAAGTTCAAATGCACCCTAAACATCATTAAAATTAGAAGAGGCTTCAATTATATTTAGAACTTTCAGATTACAGGAATTATAATACAAGTGGATGGAGACAAAATTAAAGAGGAAAAGGAAAGCCTATTGTGTAAGTAAAAGTGTAAAACTCAGGCATTTCACGTTCAATGCAATTGCAAATGATCCTATACCTTCTTAAACATGACTGTATAGTGATTATTTACACAAGTTCCTTCAGGAAATATAAGAAGAGGGTTATTGTTAGCTCCCAGGACATGTTCCCTCAATCTGAAATACGAAAAATCACGTCAGAATAAGATTTTAGATATATTCTCCCAACATTTTCAATTATACTTACTTCCTTGCCACAATTTCTCGATCCTTCACCTCTGTACGATTGAACCAGATACACCCTACACTCTCTAAAATAGTGCTCTGCAATAATCCTGTGGATGAAATTCAGAAATGTATCAGGCATTAACTTGTGAAGAGCCCATCGAACTTTGAAGGAAAGTAGATCTGGATGAATATATAGTTTAGTAACAAATGTACAGTGTACTACCATAGAAAGATGCAATAGCACCTAGAATGATTAATTTGGTTGAGCGTGAGAAGATCAAAGGACATCCTTGAGTTTGTTTAAGTTCTAAAAAGAAAAGGATGTTTAAAATGAAAAGATCTTCCCTGTCAACTAGTAATTTTCTCAACAAATTTCCACCTATAACTCTAAGATCGGACCACATTAAGTAATAAGGATGCTCGGTGGAATATTTAAGCGTTTGAGTCTTCTTTATATGTAGTTAGCGTTTTGAGGGTGGATTCCTCAAGTGTTTGGGTACTTATCAATTAGTTGTTGATCTTTTGGAAACGGCTGATTGGTTCTTCCTCCTTAACCACTAGAGAGGAGGCTTAAACTCTCACTGATAGTGGGGTAGTCTACTTGAGCCTCGCAAGGAATCTTATTACCAAGCCCAAATCGTTTAAGGATTATGTTTGACTGGTCTATAAAAGTTGTACTACCTCTATTTGATAGGAATAATGCTTTTAGAATATTGACTAGGTGTCTGACTAGGAATGATCTTTCAGTGTAGACAAAGTCTTTATAATAATTAACTTTGAATGAAACAAGGCAGAGAAGAAAGTTTTTTCCCATTAAGATAGTTTCTCCTTTTTGTTGCCTATTTATGGTATCAATTTTGGTGCTCCTGTTGAGAGTTCTTCATGCCTCCTAAACCAAACAAAAATATTGAAGAAACCCTACAATCCATTCTGGACGAACTAGCAGGCTTGCAAATCCAATTTGATGCAGCTCAGGATCACTAGGAGGGACGTTACACTGCCTTCCAAAATGCCATCGACACTCGCCAGTTAAACCTGGAAACCGAACATGATACTCTTCATCATGCTGCCAACTACTATCTACTGTTACAATTAAACCCCCCTTTCTCCAAATAGATATGACTTTGATCCTCACACTCCAATCTTCCTTGGGCCTCAAGCCCAACTTTCCTCCACCAACTACCACCATGTTTCACACCGTCTTTACTACAGCCACCACAACCACCACCCTTCCACATCGTCACCATCCCAAACCATTCACCCACCAAAATTTCAACTCGCCTTTTTTTGACAGATCTGAACCCCTTTGATTGGTTCTTCCAAGCTGATCAATTTTTCCAATTTTATCATATACCTTGAGAGTTTTGTTTAAACATGACAGCTTTCTACATAAAAGGCAAAGCCTTAAGTAGGTTAAAGTGGATGTATCAAAATCAAACTTGTGGATGGGATATTGTTAGTTATTCCCGATTTAGTTTAATATATTTCTGTATTGAAACTGTTAGATGTAAAAAGCTTAAGTCCATCTCTTTGTATTTCATATTTATAAATACATAACCTTATGTGCTCTTGATAGAAGATGGAAGGTTTACGAGAGGAAGAGAAGAGTTAGGAAGGAAGGAGAGAAGGGGTAGTGGCTTCGAACTGTTCTAACTGCAATAACAGTTAGAAGTGGCGGGAAGAGAGCTCATATAAAAGAGCTATGGTTTGTTGTAAATATTTATTTTGTGAATTCTTTTGTATAGCTAGGATTCTGTTATTTTGTGGAGGGAGAACTTGGCTCCCTTATGGACGTGAATACACTGTACAAGAACAAAGAAATTCAATACACATTCTAACTGTTATTGCAGTTAGAACAGTTCGAAGCCATTAACCATTCTCTCCTTCCTTCCTAACTCTTCAACTTATGCCTCTTTCTCTTTTATTTCAAATTTTTTATAGAGCTAGGGTTAATCCATGCCTCTCCCACTGTTTGCTGGAGTTATTTTTCTCTTTTATTTTTTCTGAAAACTTTTTTATTTTTGTCATTGTTCTTAGTATTCTTTTCCAGCCATCGTTTCTCGCCACCGTGCTGTAGCCATCACTATACCACTGCTACTTCTGCCAGATGTTTTCTCTGACGATCCTACGACTTTGCTCGCCCGGCTAGGCGATCACCATGCTGCAAAATTGTGTGATCAGAGCTCCAAGGCGCCTTCACACTTCGTTTCAATACTCATTGCTACTGCCAGTTGCTGCTGCTTGTCCGATGGTCTCTTTGGCCACCACTTCCCACAGCGTGTGGCAGTGCATGAAGGTATTATGTTAATGAGATAGCAGGTAGTTAGGATAGCAACACCCCAAAAATGAACAAGCATATTTGCACCAAGTAATAAGCTAAGAGCAATTTCAACCAAATGTCTATTTTTTCTTTCTGCTATATCATTTTTCTAGAAAGATATAGAAGGCTGTTTGGAAAACTTATTAATCTAGTGTTACTAGACCAGATTTGTCCTTTGCACTTGGTATTGTGAGTCAATTCATGCAAAAACTGTGTATTGATCACTGGAATGTTGTGATACGTATTATAAGATATCTCAAAAAGGATCCAGAACAAGAACTACTTTATGAAGAAAAAGGGAATACTCAAACTTTTGGCTATTGTGGCTCATTGTGATGGTTCTCCTATGGATAGATGATCTATTACATTATATTGTGTTTTACTTGGAGGAAATATTGTCTCTTGGAAAAGTAAGAAGCAAAATGTTGTTACTCGATCATTTATTGAAATTGAGTATTGAGAAATGACATCTCTTGCCTGTGAGCTTATATGGGTAAAATAGTTCTTACAAGAACTAAATTTTTGTAATATTCAGCTTACAAAAATGTATTGTGATATTCTGCATTTCACATTGTTTCCAATCCACTGTTTCGTGAGTGAACTAAGTACAATGACATAGATTACATCTTATCTGAGAAAAGTTGTTGTCTAAAGAAATTTTCACCGAGTTTGTTTAGATCAAATGATCAACTTGCACATATATTAACAAAATCCTTGAGAGGCCCAGATTGAATTTATTGTTTTAAGTTTGGTATATACAATTTGTATTCAGCTTAAGAGAGAGTGTTAAAATAAACAATTATTAATAGGATTTATTGCTAGGTGTTATGTGCTTTGTGTTCAACCTAATTCCTAGAAATGTCTTCTAGAATTCTCCTTTATTCATTGTATCCTATATATCCCAAGCTATTATAAATACGAAATTCTTAGAAAGGGAATACATACTCTATCAAATTCACTCTAATTTCTCTGTATTTTTCTCAAGTGTATCCATTATTATTAGCCGCTATCAACTTTGAGTAGTTTTTGAAAGGATTTGGAAGATCTGACTGTGCCCAATTCCCGATGAGCACCACATACCATCATCCAATGAATGACCAGATTAAGGTGGTAAAAATGATGTTCAGGGGTTAATTTGCATCGCTTGATGGGTACAAAGCCTAGACAGTGGGCATTGCATTTAGCTCAAGCTGAATTTCGGTTCAATACAAGTTACTAAGATGTCTCATATCTGATCCTTGTATGGGTAAGACCATCTTCCTTTATCGTTGAAAGCAAACCACAATTCCTTCCATAGTTAAGGAACCCAATTAGCAACTATACACTTTGAAGATTAATCTCACCTTTCCTGAATTCCATCTTCGGGACAATGTGTCACTTAGCACTGGGGTACTGTTGATAGAGTATGCCCCCCAATAACTATGGTCTATGAGAAGAGAACTGAGAAAGAGTTAGGAAGGTTTGTTATGTTCCTACCTAGAAGGCAATTATTAAGAGCTAGGTACCAGGGTATGTAGACAATAAGATTGGAGAATAAGGGCTAGGAATAATGTGGGCATCAGTTTGGCAGGGGCCACGTTCCTCAAAATACATGCACCTTCTGTTTTCTGTAAGTACTGCATTTAGTGAATAACAAGCTCTTGTCTCTCTGTTATATCAGTCTTTCTTTTTTTTTTGCTGTCTTCAGGTACCAACTCTATTAGTTCATCAGATACATCCTTCATCTCAAGGGCCATTTAGGCCCAAAGTTTTTGTATTCTTGCACATCAAGAAAATTATTCACATTTTCTGAATTGAAAACAAACTTTCATTATGATAAGCGTTTAAAAATATAGAGTAGATAGCTTAGAAGAAGTTCAGAATCATGTTAGCACCATTATTCTTACTCTAAAAAAAACTGATTCACCCAGATACGGTATGCCACAAGCAAATATAGAAATAGAAAGCTGCTTTGATGATAATGACAGGGCTCAGTTTGTATTGAAAAGCAACACAATAGCACTATACACTAACCAACCCATCCAGGATGCTTCTGCATAATAACAGCAAATGCAGTCATCTGTTCTAAGATAATGAAATCAATCATGGAAGTATGATTGGCCACAAAAACCTGTTCAATAAAGGGAAATCCAGATTATTAATAAGTAACATTCATATTATGATGGATATGGTAATAAAAACTATGGAAGAACCAATGTGCATCAGACAAACCTGTTTTGGTCGTACACTGGGCCTTGGCCCATGGTACTTAACAACCCCAGTCCAGGATGCAACAAAGAAACTGCACATCATCTCCACCAAACACCTCTGAAAGAAACGATAATTGAGAAATTTAGAGTTCATTGATTTGATACACAGCAATTTAGTAGTTCATTGAAGTTGTTATCCACCAAAAGGAATGAAAATAGAAAGACTAAGATAGAAGTTGTATTCATCTTATGCCATGATCTCATCTTATGCCATTACAACATCTGTCAATAAAATTATAGTAAACATGTATTTAAAATATAAAGAAAAAATAAATAAGTTATGTCCTCCGGAAAATTGTCTCAAATTTGTTGCATTGCCTTACTAGGTTGACAAGTAATTAGATTTAAAAAATCAGATTTAGAGCCGAAAATCCTTTAACTAAGATATTACAATTAAAAAATACTAAGAGATAAAGCATATGACAAAATGAGAATTTTCATGATCGATGAGGCAACTTTAACTGAAGCCCGACGATAGGTGTTTAAAATTAAAACCAAACGAAGTAAAGGCTTACTAAAACACTACAATAAAAGTAGCCTACGAGCTGTAGCTCAATTGACACCAAGTCTCAAACCTCAATCCTAATAATAATAATAATAAAATATAAACAATATGTAGAACACAATGATACCAAATAGTTGGACATTGTAGGCCTTTAAATTGGAAATATTATGCACATTTAGAATTATTGTCCATTCAGTACCAGCCAGACAACTGACATATAGGAGTTCATTGTATTTTAAGCTAAGCTAAATCAGACAATTGAGGTGTCCTTTTTACTTTTTATGGACCGAGTTCAAACTTCAAAGATGTCTTACAATTTCTATATGGCGCAGGTTATAACAGCCATTAAATGCAGTCTTCCTAGTGTGCAAAACAGAAACAGAAGTCTGTGCACAAAAAATTTCAACTGGACAAAATAGCAAGAATAATCTGAATTGATACCTCAATCTTTTTCCTCAAATCATCATTTCCTTTCAGGAGGCAGTGCACTGGAATGAAGGCTGAAAGAAATATAATCCATCCTAATGTCAACACTAGAATTCTGCAGAGTCAAACAGGACACATCACATGGCCAGAAAAAAATTGTAGTGAACTGAGGTATTAACATGAGAAGCATGAGAGGGAAACTAATGGGCCAAACACAAACATCGTGTTTAAAGTCAAAATATTAGAAAATTCATTTGATTTATAACTTTTATTTTTCTAAAAGGAGTTTCTTTGATTTTGAAATGTTTGGGACTTAGGTGTGAACATGCAAAAATCTGCTCAAATTTGGTGGGATTTAATTTTAGTTTTTGTTAAACTGACAACATGGCCCTTATTATACTGAGAAAGAAATAACTTCATGAGACATTTGAATAAGTTTTTAAATAAAATTGGTTTTATTTTTATTTTTTTATTCCAAATGCAGGAAAATAAAAATGTAATTGAAGTAAATCTTTAGTTCAAATCATATCCTAATAAACTTTTCCTAAAATGCGTCTAGTCTCGATGCATGTCTACTACCAAATTTAGCATTGAAAATTAGCTAGGCAAACCCTAAGATTAAATGATTTCGGAAGTCCTATTGCATCATCATGCATAACATGTAAGTATCGAAAGTAAAGCAATAACCTAACCTAATAGGGAAAATAATCAAATATCGAATCACAACTCCACAGCACCACAAAGGAAACAAATAAACATTCCAGTTCCAAGGTTCTGGAGGATTTGATTTGAAGCACCTTGTGAATGAATCCTATAACATAAAATTCAGTCAGTAACCACAATGTGAGTGATATTTCAAGAAAAGATGACATGTCTTGATGGCTTCAGGCTTGGGAATAGAGTCTGAGAATTACACAGATATAAATGAAAAAGTCAAAACACTACAGTTCCTCTCTGCTGGATTTCACCTGGAAATGGGAAATTTTAGTTCAGTGTTTCACCTGGAAATGGGAATATTGAGTTCAGTGTGGAATTGCATGTGGTTTTGGGTGTTCCAAATTTGTCTGATGAAACAGGGCTCTCTGGTCCGGTTTTGTGACCCCAGGATGAAAAACAAACCTTGGCTTATTACCTCACTCGTGGACTTCTCTCTGGCCATTAGCACCCATTCTTTGCCCTCTCTAACCTATCCAGTTCCGTCACTTTTCTCTGGCCTCTGCCTTCTGTTTATGCACTCAGATTTTTGCCTCCATTGACTTTATTGTTCTTCATATTCTGTATGTTGGTAGTGGGCAGTTCTCTCTTTCAATTTTATTTGTGATTTTGTTCTTTCAGTTATGCAATCAAAAAAATCTTGTTATGATATATTGTGGGCTATATCTTAAGAATTTTCAATTTTAGTTAAATATCGTGATTTAAATGTCATTTTTGTTATCTAAGTTATTTTCTATGCATATGTATGTGTTTAAAGTATAGTTTTATGTTGTAGCTAGGATCCTACTATCCATATTATGATCCTGCAATTTACGGTCATCTATCCGCTTCCTGATTCTTGGTAGGACCTCAATTTTGACAACATTGGGAGATTTTCTACAACAGCATGTCAGGATTTAGGTTTAAAAATGTTGAACTCATCATGTTTGACGTTAAGTTCTCTCCATAACTATTCCATCATCAGCAATTTTCCAAAAGATAATAATTGACATACCAAAACCACAAAGCAGAAGAACAGCATATGAAGACAAGGTCAAAAACTCACATCTACAATGGCACCTGCTGCCTCAGACAGACTAGGTGAAATGTCGAGCAAATCACACCTGAAAAGAGAAGTTGTATATGTTGATATTGCATTGCCACGAGATTTCGGAAAACCCGAGGAGAAAAAACTTAAAATGAGAACTTTAAATCAGGAGAACTAAATCTCCATTCCTCAATTAGATCATGCAAACGGAAGACTACTCCATTTTCAGTGCCCTCATCATTGAGTATCTAAACAACAGTAAAAGCAAGACATGAAAATGAAAAAGAAAACAGCAGAGGCACATACAGGCGGAGCTTCCCATGCCGTTCATGTTGAACACTGGATCCAGAGGGTAGGTAATCCTCAATGTTTGGCCGATCAAGGTCCAATTCAGAACTCGACGATTTGAGTTTCCCAGTTCTATTCATCTTTGTTACGCTTCCACAACAACCAAAATCGCGTGACTAAATTAGAGACCTTTTGATCCTGAAACAAGCATGGATAAAAAATAAGTGCTTCAATAAAATCTTCAGAGTTAGTCAACAAATTTCACCCTTCGTTGCAGCAATTGATTGATTAATAAATTCTATAATCTAATTCCACCAAACAGTTTCCATGCAATGACATAATTTGGTAAAAAAACCTTTAGCTCTTTCTTTAAAAGATCGTTTTGAGGAATGTGGGAGACATTTCTTGTAATATAAAATAACCTCTTATGTGTTTTTCCAATTTAGTATGACTTTAGTTCACTTTTTTGTAATTTATCATCTAAGAACATTTTTGCTTTGTTAGAGATAAAATAAGAATACATAGGGAATATTGTCTATCAGATTAAACATTTGCATTTTTTTTTATTATGCTTTAAGTCACCATCTTTCAAATAAAAAATATATTTAATTGTTTTTAATTTTTAACAATTAATCGAAACTAGGACTTTTCTCTAACAAACCTATATTAAGCAATTTAATGTAAATTGTTATTTGTATAGAATAGTTAGTTTTGATAATATTATAATACCATATATTTAAAACGATTGTAGTATTGACGTATATAAAATTAGAAAGATACTAATTATAGTACATAAAATTAATAAAATAAAATACATGTTTAGATTAAGTTAGAAACATGTTATTTATACCATTATATAAAGGAGATTTTTTTTCTTTTGGTGTACACATTTCATTTTCAAATTTATCCTTTAAACAATTATTTCTTAAAAATTAAAATAATTGTTTTACCAATTTAATCTTTTAAGTAATTTTTTTTTAATTTAACCATTGTTTTGCTAAGTATTTAACCATTATTTCAAATTAGAATAACTTTCCATAAGAAAAAAAAATATAAAATAAACAAAAACTATCTAAATGTAAAAATTATTTACATTTATTTTTATATAGTAGTTATATTATTATTATTATTGTTATTATTTACTTTGTTATTAAAGAAACAAGTCAACACATGCCCATAGCACATGTATTTCCACAAGTTTCTATAAAAAAAATTGGTAATGTTTTTGAATTAACTTTGTCTTTTAAAATTAATATTAAAATGAAATTTTTAATTTTTAATTCGTTGTGTTTCGAATAATATTAGTTTAAATCGTTTTACATACCTTTAGCTCTAACCTAGTTAGGGGTAAATATTACACTACATGATTTACTAATTTTAGTAACGTTTGTTTAGTTATATTTATTAACAAGGTTATTATATATATTCTATAGTAATATTTTCTTTAAAAACGTTACTATAAATAATATTAACAATAATATTGCAATATTTTTGAAAATGTTATCGTAGATAAATGAATTTACTGTATAATATCCTTTTAATCAAAATGTTACTAGTACTATAAGAAATTATTTAAATATAGATTAATTTAAAGATTAATAATAACTAATCATTATATTGATTAAATTAAAAATTACTAAGTATCACTAAATGTTATAATTTTAGTAATTAGTGGTTATTAAAAAATATTTGTTTATTTTTAAAAAAAATATTTTTATTGTCTTGTTAAGATGTAATTAAAAATTACTTTTTAGTCATTTTTAATTTCTTTGAGATTAAATTTTAGTCAATAAAAATAATACAATTAAAAACGAACACAGTTTTTAATTATCATATTATTAAAAACTTAAAATTTTTATCTCTATCATCTAGATTTAGATATTGATTTTGCAGTAACTAAAATTCATATCGCAAAACAATTTTTTTTTCTCAATTATAAATTTATAGCATATTTTAAATTAGTAACAACAAATTTAGTAATTTATTAAGGTTAGTATAGCATTGAAATAGTTAATATTAATTTAAAAGTTGACATTTTAAAATAATATTTTAATTTTATTAAAACATACATTCAAATTATTTTAATTTTTAAATTTTTTTAGATAGCATGTTATTTTATGAAAAAGAAGAAGAAAGAATAGAATAATTATTATATGAAGTGATTACCCCAAATTCAACACTATTTCCTAGGTTTGGTTTGCATTCTCTGCCGCTACCCTTTTCTCTTCTCAATCTCTGCATTTCACTCTGATGCCAATCCTCACTCTCATCCGATTAATGCATTTTAACGCTGCTTCAGCACGATTATTCAGTACCATGCTGTTTCTTTTGTTATAAAAACAGAGTATTACAATGAACGTTGCAAAACTCGTTCTCGTTGCCACAAGACTCCTTCCGTTCGAAATTCTTGGGAGTCACGGTCGGTTCTTGACCACTTCCTCTTTTGCAAGGGATTCTCCACCACACAACTCATGGTGTGTTGGCATGGGAGGTTGGATTTTTTGGAACCCATCTACACTTAAAAATAGGCATACGATACTCTTCCAAGAAAACACACTTTTCCCTCTTTCAATCTCCTCCCTCAAACACAACTTATCTCATTCTCGTTTTTCTATCCTTTCATTCTTTTATTGAATCTTCGATTATTTACTCTAACAAAGAGTTCTTTGTTAATTTTTAAGTTTCTTGAAACATTCAAAAAGTTTATGATGTATCATGATGGACTTGCAAATGAATAATAAATATATATTACACATAAGTCTTTAAGGATATTAAATATATATGTATCAGGAACTCTTTTTCTTGTGGTTTCGTTACTACAACAATCTTAAGCATTTACTGACCAGTGAAATGGACATCAACAACAACTCCATGCTAGAGAAATTAAACAATGTTTCCAGACAATCATTGCGGAACTTTTCCTGGATATTTCAAAAGTCAAAGAAACCAGTACGGAGTGTGCTGTAGTAAGAGTTAGAACATTATCGGAAGTTCCAAAAAGATACAAGAAAAAACTTGATCACAAGAGTAAAGTTATTTTTTAAAATTCTTGTCCCAATGCATCTAACCCCACTTTTAAATAAAATAGAGTTAATAACGACAATCTTCTTGAAATAAATATAACCGAAGGAAAAGATATAATTATTACAGTCATTTTTGAAATAAATCTTGTCACCAATGTGAGTATAACACATATGTGCAAACAAAAACATTTTTAGTTTGTATTTTGGGTTTAACCTATATTTCTTTCATTATAAATAAAGTACTTTATGTGTATTTTCTACACAAAGAAATTAATCTCATACATACTATTTTACTATATTCAATATGGTATCTAGAGTATAAGATTTTTTTGAAAAATTTTCATTGCCTCTATCCACTGCAATCGTTACCACTGTCAGAGTCACCGCTGTTGTTACCGTTCTTGGAGCTTTAGTTCCGACTGGTGACCACATAATTATACTTGTCTTGGCTAGGCGAGCCCAACGTCGTCAAAATTGTTGCCATCAGAGTCTAGACGCGCTTCAAAACGTTAGTTGAAGTTCATGAACATTGTCTTTTCCAATTGCGCATGGTGGCGCATGTATTGTCTTCTTCGGCTCCGATCATCATGATTGGACTAGCCATATCTTTCACTTTTTGGATTTGACTTTATTTCCTTGATTGGAGAAGCTTGGATTTTTATGGTTCCCCTCTCTTCTGTTCACCTATGGCTTCTTCCGCCGTTGTCTCTTCTGATCTCTCTTCTGCCACTAGTGCATCTGAACTATCTATATATACTAACTATGTTAATGAACACTTGTTTATTGATAAGTTAGATGAACTAATTGTGCGACTTGGGCATCAAATATTAAACTTTGGCTTAAGAGTCAGGGGTATGTTGATTATATTACTCAAAATGTCACTGATATTGCTTTTGCTGAGGTTCTTTGTTGGATGAAAAATTTATGCTCAGTTATGCATCGTTCTCAATGGTACCTTTCACTCTTCTTTAAAAAAAAAATTTCCATTCCTAAGACACATGTTCTGAAGTCTGGGAATAGGTCAAATTATTATACATCAATGATACTCAATTTCTTTATGACGTTTGTCATGATCTTTTCAATGTTGTTTCTCATCAACATTAAAACACTATAGCTAATTATATGGGTAAGTTTCATGCTCTTTTTTATGAATTTAATGAGTTATTTCCATCACCTCTACTCCTACCCAAGAAATAGAGTAACAACTAAAGTTCTTCATGATAATGGCATTACCTAGACTTGTTGATAAATATTCCTATATACGTGATCAACTTTTGGGTTAACTTGTTGTACCTACTTTGGCTTCTACTTGTTCCACTTTTTTGCTTGTATTAAGTACACCCATCAATGATACACCTTCTTCTGCTGATGATTCCTCTACATTAGAATCTCAACATGATTATCACAATCGCTCTTGCAAGCTTAGAAAAGGACATCACAAGTGTGACCAATGTGGCAAGTTAGGCCACAAGATTGATAGGTGTTATGCATTAATGGAATTCCTCCTTGATTTGCTGTTGTTGTTTAGATTGATCCTCCCTCACAATCACCTCATGTGAATCCTCCTTCATCTAATATCACTAACAAATCTGTTATTATTAGTAATTTTCTCAAATGGTATGAGGATCAACAACCTTCTAGTTCCAATGCCTCTGTAGCATGCATAAGTACATCTTTTGTTGGTTTGACTAAATTTTCTTCTCTTGGTCCTTGGGTTCTCGACTCCAAAGCCACATATCACATTACTGGTCTTGATAAGTTATCTCCTCGATCACACAAATGTCTTTTTTTAGGATTTATTAGATCATAAAAAGGATACAAGTGTTTTTCTCCTTCTCTTAACCATTATTTTGTTTCTACAATGCACCTTCAATGAGTGTTCTTTTTACTTTAAAAATATTTCTTTTTCTATTATGTCTTTGTCTACTATAGTTAATATTCCTAATACAATTCATATTCCTATTACTTGTGCTCCTCAATTTATGCCTAGTCCATTGTTAGATTCTTTTCCACTACCAATCTAGGTTTATAGTCACCGACATTGTCTTCAACAACCACCAAATGACTCAATTCAAGTGCCAACTACTATGTCTCCTTCGGCTCTGACAATTGAGTTTGACCTCCCGATTGTTCTCCGTAAAGGTATACGCTCTACTTGTAATCCCTCTCCACATTATATTTTTTTTAAGGTATCATAGATTATCTTCACCTTTTTATACCTACCTTTCATTCAATTTTTATGTGATGCCTTAACTCATCTTAGTTAGCATCAGGCCAAGCTAGATGAACTAAGTGCTCTACAAAATAATGGAACTCGAAAGCTTGTCCCATTACTATATGAGAAATCTATTGTTGGTTTCAAGTAGATTTTTACTATCAAAGTTGGTCCTAATGGTATTATTGATCACATCAAACCCATCTTGTGGCCAAAAGGTACACACAAATTTTTGGGTTGCATTATGGCAATGCTTTTTCTCTAATGGAAAAGATGGCTTTTGTTCATTTATTTATAACCATGATTTTCTGCAATAATAGCTTATTTATCAACTAGATGTCAAAAATGCATTCCTTAATGGAGACTTGTAGGAAGAGATTTATATGGAGCAACCTTCAGGATTTGTTGCTAAAGGAGTGTCTTCTGGATTGGTATGTCGTCTTCGCAAATCATTATATGACCAAAAACAATATCTTAGGGCCTGATTTTAAAAATTTAACAGCGTTGGTCAACAATTTGGTATGACGTGGTGTGAGGTAGATCATTCATTCTTTTATTGTCACTCAAGTTCTAGATGTGTTTACTTGATAATATATGTTGAGGACATAATTCTTAAAGATAATGACAATCATGGCATCTCTCATATGAAACAACACATTTTTCACTTTAGACCAAAGGTCTTGGAAAACTCATATATTTCTTGGGTATTGAGGTGGCATAATCCAATGATGGTACTGTTATAAATCTTAAAGGAAGTATGCATTGCATATTTTGGAGGAAATTGAGTTGATGAATTCAAAATTTGTTGACACACCCATGGATCCTAATACTAAACTCCTATCAAATCAAGGGGAGCCTATGTCAGATCCTAAGCAATATAGAAAATTAGTTGGAAAATTGAATTATCTTACTGTTACTTGTCCTGACATTTCCTTTGTAGTCAATGTAGTAAGCCAATTTCTTAATTCTCCATGTGAAGATCATTGAAATGTTGTCATTTGTATATTAAAATACATTAAAGGATCTCCTAGAAAGGGATTGTTATATGGTTCTAATAACTATACAAGATTTGTTTGTTATTTAGATGTTGATTGGGAAGAATCTTCTAATAGATTAATATCATCAAACACATTTTCCAATTCATTAATAAAATAAAGTTCTTGGATCTTATTTGAATGGTTCAATCTTTGACGCTAGAGTTGATTTCTAGATTTAGGACTAACCTTCAGGGAGTTCAATGTGACCCTTTTTATCTAGGAAGTCAAATTGAATTACTGGTGTCAAAAATTGAAGCCATTTAAAGTAAGATTCAATTCTAGTTTTATCTCAAAAACCCATTTTATAGATTTTAAATTTAGTTCTAATTTTTTCATTTCCAATCATGATTCCTGTAGTAAATTTTCATTTTCTAGTTTCTTTTATATTGCAATCTAGTTTTCTTGTCATTTTATAGACTTCCTTTGTGACTTTGTGCAAGTACTAACTCAAAAACCCATTTTCTGGTTTGCTGTCAAACTTAGTTCAAGTTGCTTGGTTCATAATTTTCAGATTTTTTTTCTTTTTCTTGATTTGATTTCTGGATCCATAATCAATATCAAAAGAGTGCAATGTCACCATATAATCCAGTGATTTCCGGTGAATTGATTGGTACAAAATGCTGAAAATTATTGATCAATAATCTAGAGCTTGGTTTTGCCTTTAAAACCTAATTTTGTTCTGTTTTGCAACTTAATTAATGATTTTTTTTATTTCCATACATATTTCATGTTATTCCCGCTGGTCCTAATATTTTTCCATGATTCTTGACATGTTCCAACCCTTAGATTTTAGTTTATAATTCAAATTTCTCATTTTCTTAAAATTTGGTAATGTGGTTCTTTTTCTTGCTTGTTGTTCTTAGTTATCTTTCACTTTTGATTTTTGTGACTATGTAATTAAAGTGCATTTCTATGCATTCTAGCAAGTTTTTCTAGTGTATTGAATCATGTTTAAGCCATCAATTATCCTATTCAATGCATTTTACAAATTCTGACCCATTGTGTAGATTTTAGGTTTTTTAGTCTAGCTTGAATTAGGAATTTTATTCTGCATTAATTCTTTTGGTAAATTCTTTGTTTTAGATTCTCATTAACATCACATTAAAAGTGTTTAAATAATAGGAACATTCATTCATGCATTGCAACACATTCAAACCCATGATTGAAAAAATAAGCATGAGCGCTTTTCTTGGCTGAAAATTCTATTTTAAATAGTGATTTTGTGAATGTGTGCTTGTTGGATAATTCTTAACATTTACATTGCATATTTTAGTGTATTGAAAATTTTTCAAGACATTTACAATGAATGAAATACACAACTACCAAGCAACTCTTGTTTTGAAGTTTAACAAACGAACTTGAACGAAATAGCGTTTATAGCTTAAACCATCTAGAGGTTATGTTTGACAAAAATGTTGAACAATATAAGCAAATCATCTATATTGAGCTTGGATAATATTTTAAACAATGCATGGACAATGTGTAACGTAAGTGCGTTTAACATCTCAACTGTTTAAGACAAAGCTTTTATTAAACGTTATATCTTGTAAACACTTTGTTACTCAAAAGAATAGACTTTTACGCTAAATGCTTAGTATAAAAAACATGCATAAACGCTCTATAACGCTTATAACATTAAATGAATGTACAATTTGTACTTCTTTGTTTATGGTGCTTTGTTTATCTTTATCTATGCAGATCATGACAATTCAAGCTTTATTCAAAAGTTCTGTACAAGATCAAAAAGACGTTAAAAGATATGAAGACATTCTTGGAATGTTTCCTTAATGCCTTTAGATATAAGGAAGTCGTACACGCCACCTTTGGAAAAAGCATTGTTGCTTTGATGCTACCTAACAGCTAACTTCGTACCTAAAGGCTACCTTCCTTCCTCAAAGTCAACTCTCTCTGAGTAACAGATCTTTCTCGAAAAAGGCTATATAAAAAGGACTGGATGAAGAGAAGAAACCAATAATTTTTCTTTGTATATTACACTGTTATTCTCTTTCTTTAAGCATACATTGTCCAACTTTTCTTTGTTTAAGAAAAAGTTTTACATGTCTTCAAATTTCATTGTATTGAAAACATACTCTTTATGAGAGCTTTGATCTATACTTGTTTTCCTAAAACATTTTCACTAGTGTTAAACCAGGAGGGGATAAACTTGTATATCCAAATTGGATAGTTATGAACTAGGAGTGGTAAAACTCGTTGTAATCTTTGAAAGATTAGTGAAACTCGTTAAGAGTACTTAAGGGAGAACTAGATGTAACTTAGTTAAAGTGAACTAGTATAAAAACAAAATTGTCTAATTTACTTTCCTCTATATACATTTTCCTAAACATTGTTCAAAAACTTAAAGTGTTTAATACATATTTGCAAAAAGTTTTTGAAAACTCTATTCAAGCCCCCATTCTAGAGTTTTTCCCGCCTCAGGGTTTACTTCTTGAGAGGAGTTGAGGAAAGATCCAATGGAAAATTAAGGATATGTTGTAAACCGTCCTCCTCTATTCAAGGGAGAAAAGTTTGACTATTAGAAACAAAGAATTATAGCATTCTTTAAATCTTGCCACATCATCAACATGTGGGATATGGTTAAGAATGATAACGTCATACTCCTTGATAAAGAGGGGGAGCCCTTGACCAGAAGTAGATGGTCTAACGAGCAAGCACAAAGATATTATTAAACTCGCTTCTAGTCGCATCAAAGCCAACAAAACCTAAGTTTTCCCACTAATGTAGTAAAAGGGAAAACCTCGGATCAATCCTTGGACTTGGTACTTGTTAAGTTTAGAATTGTAGAATTAAGTCCTAATTATTATTTACTAAGACAAGGTGGGAAAAAACTAACTAGTAATGCATGTATCTAACTAAAACTAATGAATGAATGAAAAGAAATTAAAAAATAATGCATGAAACTTATCCTAAGATGATACACTAATGCAAATCATAGAATATAAGCCAATGAACATTATAATAGAGCCTAAAATCTGAACCCTATTTGCTCAATAAGTAACAGCAAGAAATACCAATTGGATATTCACCAAAACGAATGACAAACATAGAATTGAATGTAATATCAGGAACTAAAATTATAACTGCAAATGGAAAAATAAAAGAAGATAAGGGAATCTGACATCAATAAAAGAAAATAGAATTAAATTCTAATCCTAATCACATATCAGAAAAGATTGAGATAAAAGAGGAAGTAAAGGTCAGATACAGATTGATTATTGAATTAAACTTGAATCCTTAAAGCAATCCATGATCTCAAGAAGACATCTTGAAAAGTTAGGCCATCTTTAGGGTCCTATAATATCTAACCTAGACACTAATGATCGGCAGAGTTTTCTTTACGTCTCAAGTCAAATTCAATTACACAAAAATGAACCTACCAATAATATGACACATCTAAAATACATAAACAGATTTCATATACTGAAAGAATCAAAACTTAATTCCTAAAATATACAATCTTAAGTAAAGAAATCATCTACCTATACCAATCTTAATCATCAAGACAGATCAACACAAAATAGACTTTAAAAGAAATGGGCAATGATGTTTACTATTGCTAATGGACAACACAACAAACATTCAAGATTCATATTAACACTACTCCAAAATTGAAATCATAAATGGAAATGTAAAGGAAATAAAGTAAAAACAGATTTACTCCAAGAACGAAAACAAAACACTAAAGTAGAAAGACTGTGCTATCCTTCTATAAGTTTGAAATACCCCTGAGTGTCCCCCTATGCTTGTCACATGAAATTCCACTAATAAGTTGGGGATCCAAATAGATTTAGCTGAAAGCACCAACCTCCCTTTATAGTGAAGCCTATTGTTCTCCAAAGTATATGATGCGTGGCAATTCGGGTCCCTCTTGATCTCATCAACTATTTTCTTTAGTGACTCATCCTCTTCTACTTCCTTCAATACTTCTTGGAAATCATGCCAATACGGTCTAGAGATAGCCTGCAATTCTAGTTCCTCAATACCTCTTTCCCCTTTTCTAGATAGGGCGTCAACAACCTTATTCGAGCTCCCTATTTTGTATACAATGTCAAAGTCGTAACCCATGAGCTTGGCTATCCAGTTCTGCTGACTGTGAGTCGTGATTCTCTGTTTCAACAGGTACTTCAGGCTACGTTGATTTGTATTCACCACAAACCTCCGTCCAAGTAGATATGGCCTCCAATGTTGAATGGCCATTACTAAGGCCATGAGCTCTTTTTCATATATAGATTTACTTAATGATCCCTATGATAGAGCTTTGCTGAAAAATGAAATGGGTTTCTTATTCTGCATTAGCACAACCCCCACACCAACCCTAGATGCGTCACATTCCACGTGAAATTCCTAATTGAAATCAGGGAGAGTCAAGACTGGTGTAGTGGTAATGGTTGTCTTGAGTGCTGCCATGGCCGTTCTAGCTGTTTCCAATCACACAAACTTCCCCTTTTTAAGCAATTATGTTAAAGGCTTGACCATCTTCCCATATCCCTGCACAAACCGCCGATAATACCCTGTTAGGCCCAAAAAACCTCTCAAGGCCTTCAAATTTTTCGATTCTTCCCACTCCAACAACTCCTTGATTTTATCCTTGTCCATCTCAACACCCCTTTCAAATATCAGGTGGCCCAGATATTCGATTTGCTGCTTTCCAAACTCACATTTGCTCTGGTTAGCTACCCATCTTTGCTGCTCCAATAACTGTAACACCGTTCCCAGCTGTTCTAAATGATCCTTCCATGTAGGACTGTACACTAGGATGTCATCAAAGAAGACAAGTACACATTTCCTGAGGAAGGGCTGCATCAAGTTATTCATTGTGTTTTGGAAGGTGGCCGGCACGTTAGTGAGTCCAAAGGGCATCACCAGAAATTCAAAGTGGCCTTGGTGTGTGCGGAACGCCGTCTTGGGGATATCTTCTTCTCCCATCTTTATTTGATGATATCCAGCCTTCAAGTCTATCTTGGAGAAGTATTTGACGCTGTGTAGTCCGTTTAGCAGCTCTTCTATCACGGGAATGGGGTATTTATCTGGGACAGTAGCCTTGTTCAGGGCTCTGTAGACAACACAAAAGTGCCAGCTGCCGTTCTTCTTCTTCACCAATATCACCGGACTGGAGTAGGGGCTCTTGCTTGGCCTGATGATCCCGACTTTCAACATATCTGCCACTTGTTTTTCTATTTCCTCCTTCATAAGATGGGGGTATCTATAGGGCCGAACGTTGACGGGGGCGGGCTTTCTCTCTCCTGAAACATCCCATAGTGCGCCTGTAACATTGTCTTTAATGCAGCTTGCTGTTCCCCTGTCAAATCCCTAGTCCACTCATCGCACCCCTCCTACTCCACTAGGCCCAGATCCCACACTAGTACCCATGACTCAGCATCCACTAATTTCAACAAGGCCTTGGGTTCCATCAACTGTCTAGAAAGCACTGGATCACCCTCTACTGTCACCTTCTTACCCTTCAACATATATTCCATGGACATCTCCCCTAGTTGATCATAACCTTTCCAAGTTTCGCTAGCCATGCCACCCCTAAGATTACATCTACTCCACCCAATTCAAACACGTACAATTCCTCCTCCACGATGGCTTCCCCCAAATTTATTCGAATTTTCTTGCAACGTCCACGAGATATCCTCTTGTGACCATCCCCAAGGCTCACCGTGTATAGGTTTGTGTCAGTTACTGCTAACTTCAATTCCTCCACCACCCTCCGACTAATATAGTTATGGCTGGCCCCACTGTCTATGAGGACCACCACTCTTCTTTCTCCAATTCGCCCTGTTAATTTCATGGTTCTAGGTGGTGTCAACCCCTCTGCTGAGAAAGCAGATAGTTCCATGGGCTTTGCATCCTGGTTCACGCCTTCTATCCATTCGTCCTCCTCGTCTTCCGCCAAGAGTAGCACCCGCAAGCTCTTCTCCGAAACAACGGTGACCTGGTGCAAAAGGACCCTCGCACCGAAAACATCAACCTTCTTCTTGTCTTTTAATAAATTCTAGATAAGGTAAATTTCTTACCATTCTCCCCCGATTGTCGCCTCCTTCGACGGTTCCACCTCTCACAATATTCGCCGTCATCGGACCTTCTCTTCGGTTCGACCCACTCGCCTCCATTCCTCTTGAACGGTTCGCTGGCTGTCGCTCCACCTCTCCTCGAACGATGGTTGTCGAGGCTCGCATACCCACTGGGTTCACCTTTAAGCCGTTCCAACCTCCTCCCCGCACTCAGGATATTGGGTCTTCCACGTCCCTCACGATCCTCACTACAACCTCCAATTCTTGAGGATCTTGGATGCGGACTTGCCCCTTAATTTCTTCCCGTAGCCTAGCCAGGAAAAACCCAGACTCGCACTACCTTCCATGCTTATGTAGGTGAGCTCTACCTTGTCTTCCCCCGCCACTTTCTGTTGATCCAACTGTGTGGTTCTTGCCCTTCAAACCCCGGTAGGTATACTCTTTTTCTCCAATTCTGTTGTATCCCCCCATTATCACGTCTCTCGTGATTATCGTTCACCAAACTATTACCCCCCTTCAGAGTTCCCATCATGATTATTAGTTCCCCCACCCATTAGCCTCATCAATTGCTGCATGTTGTGTCGTATCGCAGCGGTCTCCGCCTTGATCCCTTCCACCGTGATCTCAAGATTCTCCAATCGTCCCTCTGTTTGGCTCCCCATCACTAACTCATGCCCCTCTTGATCCTGCAGGTCGAACCAAATGATAGGTTCCTAATCAGAAACCAAGGAAAACACACTCCACGCACTCAAAACACACCGCCAAGAATGCTGTATAACCTCTTTGTATTTACAGTCAATCAAGAATACAAGTACAAAGAGCTTATCCTCCCGCTTCAGGACAAACAAGTTCCTGACAATTTGTTATTATCCCAAAACCAATCCCCTCTACAATTAAACCCAAACCTATTTATACAAGTCCCTCCCCGCCTTTCCTAACTGCCAAGGCAGTTAGGCTAACTAATGTCTCTTCCTTCTCTCATAAACCAATAACCTCATGTAGTCTTTTTTTATTCAATAAAAGATATAGATGCCTCTGCTTCAACAAGCTAATGATTGAATCCATGACCACAAACCTCACCAGACACACATTTTGCCCTACCAACTAACTTTCTCTTTCTCCTAATTTCATCCTCTACTACTCAGTCACCACTCTTCCTGTTCCACTATTCCCTTTAGAATAATAATATTCCCAACCATTTTCTCATCCCCACTTATAATCAAAAGGTTGAATGAGTAGTGAAAGGAATATGGGTGTTGGAAATTATTAGTTTTATCTGTTGCATTAAGGTTGACCATTATGTGTCCCACTACTGTTACCTCCATTATGATAATAGACAAAGTTGGACAATCTTCCTCTCTGGGATCCTATATTGCTATACAACCCTAACATCTTTAAATGCCAATGCCAATAGGAAGAAGAATTAGCATGTCAATAATTTGGTATATATTTCATTAATATTGTAAATTGATGGATTTACAGGATTGACAACACAAAAAGGAGTAAGACCTTAACCAAACTAGATGAACCTGTTCACGCACAAGGTAGAGAAGACCCTAACCAAAACACTGCCATTTCCATCATCAATTGCAAGGTTGCAGCAGCTGTTGATTTCATCATTTTGAAATTTGAGTTCACAAATTACTTGGGTCATCCCTGGAAGAAGCAACGGGGACTGTTTTTCTTAATTCTTTGATGGAGGATCTGATAGACCCTGTAGGGTGTTCGCAATTGGATGACACGTTTGCATTGAAAACTTTGTATTATGGAGAGTACAACAACACAGGTCCAGGTGTTAATACAAGTCGTAAAGTTACGTGGTCTAGTTATAGGTTTATCACCAACTCCACTACGCAACCTACTTCGTCGTTGCAAATTTCATTTAAGGCAAACAATGGTTGAACTCTTATGGCATTCCATTCTTTTCTGCCTTTACTACGTCCATGCTCTTAGGCATGGTCTTATGCGATAAGGTATATCACTCATAATTCATGATCAACCTATAATATAGACAACCCTAACTACCAAATATATAACGTTGTTAACTCCACATCCCATTTGTAAACATGATTCATGAAGAATGAAAGTACACAAAAACATATACTACTTCATAAACACCAATCAAAAATAGAATACCTCACTTAATTAGGGCTCGACAACTGAAAAATGGCCGCACCTACTAATCAGTGAGGTCTCGCCTGCCTAGAGCTTCAAGGCATCTCACCAGTGACGAGAGAGAGCAAATGTGCCAATTCAAAAACTGATAGACATGCAATGGCGGTGAACGATGACAACATGGATGGAGAATGACGATGAGATACATTGAAAAGGGTTGCTTCGTACAGTGAGGGAAGGAGACATGAACGACGACAAGAACGTCGAGAAAAGGGGGAACTGACATGGACGACGATGACACAAACGAAGATGATGGCGACCACTTAGACAGGGTTGCTTCGCACAATGCACTAACATGAGACTCATGGGAGGAACTTTCGCTCCAGGGTTGTTTTCTTTAGGGTTCTTTCGCTTAGAAGAAGGAAAACTAACCTCCAAATTTTTTTATCGAATTTACCCAGGCACTTACAAACGACTTTTATCCATTGGTAATGATGCATATAGTTTACCTACAAATATTTTACACATATACTTTATCAATGCAAATACCGATAGATATTTTTGTCGGTAATTTACATAGCTTAATCCATTGATAAATCTATCGGTAATAGAATACTACCCACATTAAAGAATATGTCAATAAATTCATTATTTCTTGTAGTGATCTCATCCTTCACCTAATACTCATAAGTATCAATTATGAGTCGAGAATCTGTTAGGAAAATCACCTTGGTTGCTCCCATTTCTCTTGCTAATGAGACTGGTTATCAAGGCTTCATACTAAGCCTATTTATTGAAATTTTTATAACTAAAATGCATGGGCTTCATACTATTCCAGGACCAATGCCCTTAGGGTTGGATTAGTCGTCCCCATATAAGGTCCACCATGCTTCTTTTAACAAGCTGTTTGTTTGAAGCTCACTAGTGAAATTTTTCAAGCATTGTACTTTTATTTATCCTCTTTGCTCATACGGGATATGGAAATCTGATAACTCAATGGCCCAAGATGATATTCGACCTGCTATGTTTGGTTTTTGCAAAATTTTTTGGATGAGGTAATCGGTCTTAATTACCCTCATGGCTTTGGAAATAAGGTCTTAGCCTTCTCATTGCCCTTAACAAGATAAAGGCACTTTCTATACCAAGGTGTCAAAGAAACCTATGGGATAACAGGTAGGCAGATAAACCATTCCAGGGTGATCCCTTTCAGGGTGGTTGGGAAGGCCTTGCACATAGCGACATCATCGATAGTGTACAGACTAACGTGAGTGAAAATACGTGACGTGCTCGTCTGAATCGATGTTGCCATCATATCGATCTAGTGTAATAGCCTTCCACTACTTAAGGAGTGGAGTATCCATGATAACATCCACAAAGGGGTGTTGACGACTTCCTTTTTGGTTTCATTGTCAGTGCAAACACAATATACAGTTTTGTGCACTGAATTATTGTTATCAAGGATTTCCTTCTCCTTTGATTTGTCGATTACTCCCTCAACCTCTATCTTCCTCTCTAGCTTGCCATTCTTTTGCTTCAGGGCATCTATCTTTTCAACACTTCTCTTCTTAAATTCCATCAAATCTTGTTCCATTTTCATTTGGGAGTCTAGATTTGCGACTATGTCAGCCAAGGAAGGTTCGGGTCCTACTTCCTTTGATCTAATCATTTTGCTCCTAGTAGACACCACATAACACTCATCTTCATAAAATATTCATTGGCCCCACAGTGGATGCTACAATGTTCCTGTTTGTAAGACCAACTACACTGTGCAATGATCTTCACCATTCATTATCCCTCAATCCTCTAATCTTGAATCTTTCACAAGTAGATAACCACTTAGATATAGTCCTCTCACTAATACAAAAACACCATATAACGTCACACGTTCAACGTCCAATCATAGAACAACCAATGTTAAAAATGACCGGTGACATTGTTGTAAATAAATTCAATAGTTAGACGTCATTTACAGGTTTCGTTCGATGTCTAGAACAAAATAACGTCTAACCATAAACATGTTCGACGTATAAACCAATTTAAATACATACTAAACGATCATTTGCTTCCCAACAATTTCACTTTAAATAGAGAGTTTCAGATCCTTTGAATACCCTACACCACCATTCACTAAACTTTTGCTTCCCTACACAAAGCTTTCTTAATCAAATTCATTTTGATAAGTTTTTGTCTTTAGGTTTCTATTAACTCCTTCAATTTCAAAAAAGCCAGACATTTATTTGTATTTGTTTCAACGTCATTATGAAATATTTTTTTGAAGCTTGAAGGTATGATAGAAACCTAGAGCAAAAAGTTAATAGATATGGATTTCAAAATCTTTCTCCATTTTACATAACATGTGGTTCTTTTGCTAGTTTGTTTTCATGTTTTGAATATGTTTTGCTATAATGTATTTCTTTTGGTTTTGTTTTCATTTTTGTGTCTGTGTTTTGTAAAATTGGATTTCTTTTGAAATCCTCTAAGGAATTTCACGACGGGTTAAGTGATACTCTGACGTCATATTGCATATGAAACAATTCTTTGGTAACCATAGCAATATTAAGGCTTCCAACTCCCCTCACCTAAGACTAGTTTGACGTCGAATCCCCATGAAATTCGACATCAAACCCTTCATTGGTGACAATTACCCCTTCTTCTGATCATATTTGATGTCGAAGCCTCTTAATATTCAACATTATATTGTATCTCGAAGCCTATTAAAATTTCATCACATTTCTGTCTCCCAAAAAACATTTAGCTGACTTGAATTTCAAAATGCACCTACATATAGATGAGTAGATGAATGTGCACTTTGCAATTCAAGTTAAAAAATTGAAATTTAAAGAACTGGAATCTAAGGAAAGAAAAATTACAAGAAAACTTAAAAATGGATCATAATATGTTCAATAAGGAAACTGTTCTAAAGGAAAGTAACTTATATCTGTGCTATTTTTAAACGAGTCAGAGACGTCAAACTCCTGTCCAACTCAACGTCAACCCAATAGTTAAATAATTCATGGTAACCATAGTAATTATTGCTCCTAATTGTCCATAGCCACTGAACATAATTGACGTCGAAGTCCTGTCGAATTCGACGTACAAACATTCGTGGGTAACTGCACAATTATTATGGCTTTGAATGATTTACCTAACCATTTGGACATCGAATCCCCATGGAATTCGACATCAAACTCGTCGTTACAAATTCGGAGGCTTCCAACTGCATTATTACTTGACTAGTTTGACGTTGAAGCCCCTTGAAATTCGATGTTAATAAATTCATTGGTAGCAACACTGTAAGTAATGCTTTTGATTTCCTATTTTTAGGTAGAATTTCACAATTAAGTTCTTTCATTTGAAGATACCAAGCATAGATGTAGACTTCATCAAAAGATGAGGTACTTGTTGACCTTATGGTATCGTTTAGTCAAGTAAACACTTCTTTAACTTTTGTCTCTTTTTAGACCGATGACGTTTAGCTTGTGTAGGCTTCTTTATATTTTTATGTCTTTTAATGTATTTTGTCAGATAGATTATCTTGACCTATTTTGTTTTTTTGAGAAGCCAAATATCTGTTCTACGTATTGTAAGCATTAAGCTTTTATCTCAATCTCTCTTGGACGCTTTAGGCAAAACATCGTTTAGCCATGCGTTTGGGTGTTTTAGGCTAGATTTTTTTTTTATTTCCTAGGACCTAAGTGTTTTCCTATGTTTAAGGATTCTAGTTCTACGTTGTGTTTGTTTAGAATTTAGGCTCTAAGCCTTGTGTTCTTATCCTAGGTTATTCACTACAAGAAAAAAGTGTATTACATACAGCAAAAATCCGTATATAAGACCCAAAATCCGTATATATTTTGTGTTTATATACGGATTACATACGGACAAAAATCCGTATATAATACCATCGTAGCTAAGTTTACATACGGATTTATCCGTATATAACTTATATACGGAAATTATATACGGATTTTTCCGTATATAAGTTATATACGGAAATATCCGTATATAAATTATATACGGAAATTATATACGGATTTATCCGTATATAAATTATATACGGAAAAATCCGTATATAATTTCCGTATATAAGTTATATACGGATATTTCCGTATATAACTTATATACGGATAAATCCGTATATAACTTATATACGGAAATTATATACGGATTTTTCCGTATATAATGGTTTATAACGAGAGCTAAATAAATTCTCTGTATATAGCAGTTCTCCATGCACAATATACAAGCAGACCTGGACATTGTAGTGAACATTCAACATTGTTACAAGCAAACCTGGACATTATACATTGCACATTGACATATAAATTTAATAAGGTTTTCAGATACACTTAATCCACAAAGAAAACATTGTATATGAATACATAAATATTGTATAATGTAAATATAACTGCAACATTTGGAGTTCATAAACAGATTGTAGTTGTGGTTCTAAATAAGTTCAACAGTAATGGAAATAAGTTCTATAAAATTCCTAATAATGCATGTAATCATCATTTCCATCTTCTGGTTGTTCATGTGGTGGTTGCTGGTGTGGTGGTTGCTGTTCTGGAGGTTGCTGTTCTGGTTTGACTATATTGGGTACGTCATTTTGAACTTGAGGATTTTGAAGGTTTAAAAATTGTTGTGCAGCCGCGGCTGCTGAAGGCGGAAGGAACGGCAGGAGGACGCCAATAAAGCCTTCAAACTTTTGAAGCTGCTGACCATATTGTTGTAACTGCGATTTCAGGTTAAGAATTTCTTCTGAATTTTGAGGTTGAGCAGTAGAAGATGCCTGTGTCTGTTGGATGTAACTATCAACACAGTAATCTTGGGAAGTGACATTTCCAATGCCGTATACGCGTCCCTTGTATTTTCCACCAGCAGCCTCTAACCAACATCTGTTTCTCAATCTTTCCTCCTCCGCAGGGTCTAGAGGAGAAGATGTTGAGACACCAACAGATGCAGTCTCAGATCTAATTTGAGAAAATTTTGCAACAAATTGTTCCTGTTAAATGAATAAATATTATCATTACACATGAGGTTTAAAAAACGAAAATTTATAATGTGATAGAGTTAGTACAAACTCACATAAACATCACAGAACACACAGAATTACAGAAATTGATATCTGGGTGTTGTAGCTAGAAATCTGTACAAGAGAAAAAACCAGTAAAGCTATCTCAAAAATCACAGAGAAAAGAAGAAGGGAAGGTGCAATGGAGAGAGACAGAAAGAGAGAGGAAGGTCTGAGTATGTGACTTCTTGTTGTATTGTACATAATTTGAATAATCTGTTGACGGCCAATCTTCCTACTTTGCAATTAACGGCATGCTTAACAAATTGGAAAGGTGTTTTGGATAATATCAAAAGCAAAAAAGCACATAATGTAGGAGTACTTTAGCAATTAGAGGGGTACATTTAGTAGTTATCTTCAAGATTTTAACTCACCTTCTTTTAGTTTTACACCAAACAAAACCCAAGCAAATAAGAAAAGGTGAGCTACATTCACAAGTCACATAATAATGAAAATCATTATAAAACAATTAAATAAATGTTAGGAATAGAGAGCCAAAATATAATTTAGATTTTTTTTTTCAAACACAATTTATATATTTTAATAGGCTGAATGGGTGGGATCGACTCATTTTTGTTGTCTTAATTTTGAGACCCTGGTTTTAATTTAGTATAGTTATAATTTCAATGATATTTTAAAATCACGAACTAGACACATGTAAATAAATATCCTCAAAAGAAAAAAAAAATTAATTGAAAATCCCAAAAATAGAGCTATTACAAGAGTTAGGAAAACGACATGCTACTTTGTTTTCTCTAAACAAAGAGATGTCACTTTTATGAAAGAGAAAAAAACCAAAAAAATATACCAAATGTTACCTTTAAAGTTGAATTAGAAGCGTATGACATTTTCTCATCTTGTGAGCTAAGCTCATTTTCCTAACACCCACTATACTCTTTTAATTTTCTCTCAACATACATTTCTATGAAATAGTGGCCTAACTTTTAATATTGATTCACATACTTTTAATTAGGAAAAAAAGGAAGAAAAAGTGAGAAGAATAAAATCTAATAATTTGTTTTTATCAATGCTTGCATTCATGGATAAATTTCATTCTCCTCCACACTTTTTTTCGATTATCTTTTTGTTTTCCACGTAAAGGTATAAAGTAAAAAAATACAATATGAAATGTTGCATTATCCGTTTTTATTGTCCATTTATGATAGAAAACACGTAAAGTTATATTTACCCAGACACTTGGCTGTATTATAGCACTTCTTCCTACCAAAATGAAATCATTTTCAAAATATGTTTAATATGTAAAAGGTTATTTTTATGTTAAAATAATTAAATATGAAAATTCTGTACTTACTGTTTGTACTGTTATTATTATGTTTCATTCCTGAGAATAGTGAGGATGGGAATAAGTATTCTCACTATTGGTAAAAGTTAGGGAAATATATTCTGGGATATCTTTATTACCAGCAAAACCCACCATCATGAAAATGATCTGGTATCTTTTATATTGCCCTAGATATGAAAGTCATTGTCCACAATAACTACTTATTCCCACTGAATTCTTCTAGTTTTCCTTTTATTTTTCAATTTTTAACAAAACTAATTTTAACTTTTATCTTAAATGTTAATGGGAACGTCATTCTTGGGTATAATATTACAGAGGATATGATTCCTAAGAGTACAAAATCATATCAGGAAACAAAACTAGCCCCAGATTTTCAGAACTATTAATATAGTTCTATATTAAATGACCCCAATCAGATACAGATTGCCAAAAGAAGAATAGCAACTATCCAATAGAACCCCAGAACAAAACAGAATATGAGCTCTATATTTTACAATTATCATTATAGGCTGGGCATATGACGCTGAAAAATGAAATAGACTATACAAAAGAAATATTGCAACAAATTAGGGAGCATAAGATGAGAATTGTCAATGCAAAAATAAAAGATGAAAGACCACACTTTGAGTTGGAAATTGAAAAGAAATTTGCAGATGAGTGACTGAATAGCTGCAGAATGAACTTACTGTTTGACCTCTTTATATGCCTGCATAATTTACTGCCACAACTGCACTGGAACACCTTGATAGGATGATCATGATCATCAAAGTCAATGCCATAATCCTGCAGTAACACAATAGGCTTTACAGTGAAAATTTGATTCCAGGATTAATATTAAATGGTTTTGCATTAAGTGAACTCCAGAAAATGAGAAGACAAGTCAGTACAAGTTACAACCATTCTCAATGGACTTTCAACTACCCAATTAATTTAATAGCCATAAACAACTACCAAATAATTTCTGCAATGAATAAATCAAATTATCTTGACTTTGATAGTCATTGCCACCATCATGCTTCCTAGTTAAAAAGGGAAATTAATATGCATTACAAAGAATTGAAGATGTTTATATTACACTAACAAGCTTGCTCACCCATGTTAACTCCTCAAGTGCTGCTATTGTTCTGGAAGTAAAAAAAGCAAACTGCACATTTTAACACAAAATCATCAGTAAGAAAAATATTCAATAGTCCACCAAGGCAAAAAGAAGCTACTAAAAGATTTAATAACTTCTCACATGGTAGTAATAATGACCAGGATCCTCAACTTCAACTGGGATCTCAACCAAGTTTGCATCAAAACATCTGGAAACTCAAATTCTGTCTCCCATGTTCCTTAAAACAAAAACTCAAATTCTGTCTTTTTGCATGGTTTCAGTGACTCATCATATAAAGTATCTTAGTTCATTTGATTTTGTCTGCATGATCTCTTTAGCTCAAACTGCCTTCTGTTCTCCTATGTACCTTAACATAAACAGTACTATTATGTCTCCTATAGTGTCTTGACTCAAGCTTGGCAGCAGTTTTTAACACAAACTGGCATTTTCTATCTCGAGAATCAAGACATGTCAAAATTTAAAATTTGCACATTACCCCATTAATTGTGCATGATTTTGCCAATATATTATTTGAGAGTTCTGTGTAAGTTTATCTGGCTTCATGGATCAATTATTTCAGATCACTTACAGCGTTCCATATGCCTTAGTTTCCACACATATTCAGTCATTGGGGCTTGGCCAAGGTGAGCAGGGTTGATAGCTTATTCTTTCTTGTGAGTATATTATTGTATTTTATGGCTACTTATATTAACTTTAGTATTTCCAGGATTGTCAATGGGGTCCTAAATCTTGCAATAGTGTTCCCACAAGTATTACTTTTCGAATTATCCCCTATTTCTTGTTTCTTTTGTTGGATGGGGTGAGGTGGGAGGTTGAGATTTCTAACAAAAAAAAAAATCAAACGAGACAATCAACAAAGAGAAATTAAGAAATGTGGTTGAATTATTATAGAGTATTATTATAAAAGTCAGTGAACCTCTATTGCAGAACACATGGTTATAAAGACAGAGGAGCACTACATTACATTACGTTATTCATTTGAACAAACTACAGCTGTCAGCTGTTTACTTTGTGTTTAGCCTTTGGATGTAAAACATGATTGTGCATTGAATTTCCATCACTGAGTGATCGCATTAAATAATCAGAGTGGCACAAGGGATTGCTTGCTAAGTGAGTCGAGTTTGAATCCATAATAGAGCAGTAGTAGCAGAAGCAAGAATCACATTTATAAAAGCTAATTTCCATTACAAGAGAGGAAATTAAAAACACCTTTTTGTGGTTCCTTCGGCCTTCGCAGCACCAAGTTCTACGTCTCAGCTTATACCGCAACACAGCAGCCTCAATCGATGCCTCGTCAAAATCCAACTACGTCTTCCCAGACGAACCAAAAATGGGGCAATGAAAATCAAATCAACACAGATTAGGTTTCAATTTTAAAGATTTCTAACCATTACAGATTACCATAAACATGAACGAAAAGAAGAATCACTTACCAGATTTAGGGCTCCAGAGAAGAATGATTTACAGCTGCAGAGAAGAGACGATCCAGAGGGGACGTGACTGAAGGTTTCAGACGAAGGCTCGACACGAGAGCTGACTAAAGGTTGGAGAGGAGAGGTGAATGAATGGTTGATGAAGGATTGATGAAGAGGAGAGTTCGAGAGAGAGAACAAGAGTTCTAGAGTTCGAGAACAGAGTTAGGGTTCGAGAAAGAGGGGAAAACGCTTCTTCAGAGTGTGATATGCAGCTCAGCATCCAATTATTCAGAAAAAAAAAATTTTAAAAAAATAATTTCCCACATCCGTATATAATATCCGCAGTTAATAACTTCGTTCTAACTACATACGGATACTACGGATTATATACGGATATATCCCTGGATAATTTTCCCGCCACCACGCGCAAACTTTATATACGGAATTTATATACGGATTTTTCCGTATATAAATATCCGTATATAATATCCGTATATAAAGCTTTTTCTGGTATCCGTACATAAATTCCGTACATAATGCCTCATTTATATACGGATATGAATCCGTATATAATTATCCGTATGTAATTTCATTATTTCTTGTAGTGATTTTCTGATTATTACTCTATTTTAATGTTATTTGATTAAACTTCAAAACATGAGAGCGTTTGGTCGTATAGACGATTTTGTCTTTAACAATTTTGCATGTCCAATTTTTGAAGAAAATGCTAGTTATCTTCAATTGAAGCATGGGCAGAAAACTATGTATACAAGACACCGAAGATTCCTTCCTTGAAATCACGCTTACCGTAGATTGAAAAAAAACGTTTAATGGAAGTCCTTAAGATGATGTTGTGTGTAGATCTCGCAATGGGGAAGAAGTATACAAGTAGGTGAAGAACATTGATGTTGTGTTCGGAAAACATAAAAAGAAGACCATTGAGAAAAACATTTGAGAAAGACAATAAATATTCTTTAATCTTTCATATTGGTGTAAACTTGATGTGCGACATTGCATAGACGTGATGCATGCTGAAAAAAATGTATGTGATACTGTTGTGGGGACTTTACTAAACCTAAAAGAAAAGACAAAAGATAGAGTGAAAGCACGACAAGACTTGACTGATATTGGAATCTATTCTGAGTTACATCCGCAATCCATTAGAATATGCACCTATCTTTCTTCAGCTTCTCACAATCTTTCAAAAAAAGAAAAGAAATTTTTTTGTTAGTGTTTACATAGTGTGAAGGTTCCACAAGGTTATTCATCAAATATAAGTAACTTTGTTTCTATGCAAGATTTAAAGTTAGTTGGTTTAAAGTCTCATGATTGTCATGTCTTAATGCAACCGTTTTTACTAGTAGCTATTTGAGCCATATTACCTGCTTTTATTAGAGGTATTCTCACACGTTTGAGTTTGTTTTAATGCCATTTGCAAGAATGTTGTTGATCGTCAACAATTAGACGATTTGCAAAATGAGGCCGTTAGACTATTATGTCAATTGTAAATGTATTTCTCACCCTCATTTTTTGATATCATGGTTTATTTGATTGTCCATCTAGTGAGAGAAATTCAAATATGTGGACATGTTTTCTTGAGGTGGATGTACCCGGTTGAGATATACATGAAGATCTTAAAGGGATATGTTAAAAATCAATTAAGATTGAAAGCTTCCATTATAGAGCGCTATATTGAAGAGGAAGCCATTGAATTCTACTGAAGTTATATGCCAAGTTGTGAACCAATAGGACTTCCAAAGAATAGGTGTGAAGGCAAATGTGAAGGAAAGAGAGTTTGAGAAGTGAAGATTGAAAGTGTTAGTAGAAAAGAAGTTAGTCAAGCTCATTTGTACATCTTAAACAACTCAAAGGATGTTATTCCTTAAATTTCACAACACATTGATGAAATAAAGTCTACACACCCATGTATGAGTGAAAAGTGGACACTCCATGAACATAACAAATTGTTCTTAACTTGGTTTAAGAAAAAGGTTTATGCGACTCCAAATATTTATGAAAATCTATTGAGACTAGCTCGTGGACCTAACACCGATGTGATAACTTTCGGTGGCTATTACATAAACAATTATTTTTTCTATTCAAAGAAGGAACATGATAAAAACAAAGTTCAAGATAGCGGAGTTACCCTACAAGCTGAGGTTGTGCACTTTGCTAGTTCCAAAGATAAGAATCCAATTACAACATCCATGAATTATTATGGAATAATACAAGAAATTTGGGAAGTTGATAATGTCAGTTTTAGAGTTCTAGTTTTCAAGTGTAAATGGTTGATAACAATTCTGGTGTGATGACAAATGACCTTGGGTTCACTTTGGTGGATGTTAACAAAACTATTGATAGGGGGAGCATTGTGATAGTTGAACCAACCCCTATTATGTTGGATTTTTATTATGACAACACATTGATAATAAAAACACATGAATGTTGTCATGACACAATATGAAAGAGTTTCTATATATGTTATGTTAATACATATGATGAGTTGGAATTGCATATAATGAGTATTGAATGCATATGTTGAACATACTAGTGATTCTGCATACTATTGTGTTTGGGAAGTGATTATATTTGTGTATGCACAATGTATGTTTCTGTGATATGAAAACCACATGCACAAAAGCATATATGTATGACAAAATCGATTACAGTGTTGTTGTAATCAATTAAGGTCATCAGACAATTTATGTTTTGAACTATGGCAAAACAACTAGTTTTGAATTGATTACGTTAGTTGGTGAATCGATTAAAACTCGTGTGTTTGCATATATCTTTTTCAAATGTGCTATGACGAGTTTTTAGAAAGGAAAGTTTTCAAAATTCTTCTAAGTGTTAAAGCCTAATCGATTACATGTTCTGTGTATTCAATTAAGTCTGTTATGTTTGAAAATTGATTGAATGCTACTCATAACTACTATAACGGTCATATTTTTAAATGTGTTTGACTAACATTTAATGAGAATCGATTACATTAATTGTGTATTCAATTAAGAGCTAAGTTTGTTGTAATTCTGTTACATCTGTTTAATGTAACCGATTACATAAGTTTAGTAATCGATTGCTTTGCGTCAGGACTGATATAAACTATATATTGATGCGTTGTTTGTAGCTCTGTAACAACATTGATCATACTTACATTTTCATATCTGATTGAATTCATTTGAGAGATTTTACAAATTACTCAAAAGCTCCAAGAATCAAGAACGAGAAGAGTTGGAACATCATTGATTGATCGCTTTAGCACATCTGAAGGTGTATCTTGATTGATCAGGAAAAAAGACTTGCAATCTTGGATTTGTTGTTTCTCTGTACATGAGCGTTAGGATGAAGAGTGGTGTACTCTTGACTTTGAGATGGGATATCTCAAAGGGTTTGTTGCAACATGACGGGTTGTTCTGTGTTGGCAGGTGTTGTTGTTTCTATATTTGATTTAGAGTTTGTGAGGTGTTTACATTTGAGAGTTTCTCTGTAAAGCCTTAGCTGTAATACTCTGATCATTATAGTGAATTACTCTCCGATCTAACGTTGATTGGGAGGGTGACTGGATGTAGGCATTGAGGTCGAACCAGTATAAAAATTGTGTTTGTTTTTCTCTCCTTTATCTCTTTACATTTTCATTGTCATTGCATATACATGTACTGTTTCATTGCACATAGTTATTGTTGCACAAGAAAGATTTCAAGAACCTTATAGTTTGAGAAAAAGATTTAAACAGTGCAAGTTTTTATAAAACACCCACCCTCCCTCTTAATGTTGTGAAACAAAGTCCATCAATTCTAACAAAAACGAGTTAGACAGATGAACCATTTATTATGGCTAGTCAAGCAAGACAAATATTTTGTCATTGATCTAGTGAATCATAAGTGGTTAATGATATTGGAAAGCAAAACTATGCACACAATGATGATGAAGACTCTCTATATATACTTGAGATAAGCTCCTTATCATCAAGAACCGTTGAAAATAAGGTTGATGATGTACCCGATAATATACATGCAATTCGATGTGATCACAACGAATGCATATGGGAGAAATATGTGTCTTTTTATTATTGGAGTAACTTATATACAATTTATTTATTTTGTATATTCTAACTTTAATTTACTAACACTATGTAAAAAGGTATGACGAGCTCTAGATCAGGTCGGACGGGAGGATGTGGTAGATCTGTGACTCGGTTGCCTGAAGTCACATCCCGTCGGTTACCATGGAGAAGTTGACGGTGGAGATTGATCTCCGATTGGGTACTCCTAGTGGGCCACATGCAGAAAAGTTTAGGAGCTACTTAGGCATGTTGGCAAAAACACATGTCTCAATTGTCATGCCCTCTTGGGATGATGTTGCGAAGGTTGAGAAAAATCTACTGTGACATGATATTCTGGTATGCTTAAGATGTTTTACTTTAATCATTAACATTATTTTTGTTTAAGATGTTATAACAATATTTTTGTTTTCAATAGTAAATTTTTGAAATTCCTAATTAGGTTAAGGAAAAAGATATAACACGTCTATACGCCCTTGGTCCTAGACAGGACAATACTCCTTGTGCAAAATATAAAATAACTGAGGAGGAGTTGGTGCCGTTTAAAGCATATAGACTTTCTGATGATTGGTAGGTATGTTTTTTAATATTTTGTTATAGTCATAGAAGACATTAATTTGTGATTTATGCTTAATAATTTTTCTTTTTTCATAGAAAAAAAGGATAGTCGTCCAATAGAGGCAGAAGCTTAATGATGCACCACATGTACTGTCACATGGTGGTTATGCATTATTAGAGAAAAGGATGAAAAAAACTCATGTTGAGACTTAAGGTCTTGACTCACCTGACTTTATCACCTCCACTATCTAGGTATGAATTGTGGAAAGTTGCACGAATTAAGTCCGATGGTCAAATGACATCTCAGACGACTCATGTTATATCCTAGAGAACTGTATGTAGACACTTTTAATCCACGATCATAGTCCATATCAATTTTATGTAACAAAATTTTTTATGTATCTAAGTTCATTATGATATGTAGGATAAGTTGGTTGAGCAACAGATTCAGGGCACATTTGTGGGCCAAGGTAGGCAAGACCTTCTAGCAGCAGCTACAGGTCGACTAGACTACCCAGGTCGTGTGCGTGCTATTGGAGGATCTATTAGATTGAGGGACTACTTTGGCCCTAAACCAAAAAGCAAATAGGCCCCGAGCCAAGAAGCATTGAGTAACCTAAAACAAGAGATGCAACTCGAGATGGAGGAGCGCATGAGAGTTGTCATGGAACGCTTCCAACAACAAGAAGAAGGATATCAAAAGCTTCTTCAAGAAAAACTTCAAATGATGATCCAACAAAAAAAGGATGACATCCTTACAAATGATCCTATCACACCTTGTGTGAGCACCAAAGGCTCATACTCTACTACATATCCTACTAATTACACTTGTTAGTATGAACTTTTGGTTGATGAGGATCCTCCACACGTATCGTGGGACGACATATTGCAAGATGCCAGACCCTTCATGGTGTTCCTTCATTGCCCAGTCACGCGTGGGTCACGATTGATGAAGTCAGAGACCCTCACGCTCGAGTGCCTATGCCAACATCTGAAATCCAATTTGTGGGTAGGTTTTAGGCCCATTTATAGCTTGGCCTAAGGCTATGATCATGCATATTTTGGCCCACCAGGGGTATTATATTGTTATTTTTAGTATTTTTATCTTCAATTTATAAATAAATGATTCCTAACTTTTATAAATGTGTCTTGCAGTTCTACAATCTTGACAAACAACCAATGACTAAAGGTGTGAGTCATGAAGATCATGAGGAAGCAGAAGATGATGATGATCCTCTATCCATATTGATGAAAAAAAGGCTTAATACCCTATCTTGTCCCCAGTTTCGCTCGAAAATGTCAAATTAGTCCATCCTTTAAAAAATGCGTCAATTACGTCCTCACTTAATAAAATTTGCTAAATTCGTACAAACGGCGTTAATTGATATATATATATATATATATATATATATATATATATATATATATATATATATATATATATATATATATTGCTAACGCGCGTACGCTTGTTTTTCAGTTGGTACATTTTAGCAATGTGTACCGGGTTTTAGTAGACAAAAATACCCTTATATATCATGGATTCTAAGTTTTAAGGTTAAGGGGTATTTGAATAATTTCATTCTCAAAACTAAAAAAAAAAAAACCCCTAAACCCTTACTTACCTCCCTCATTCCTCTCAACCCTTTCTCTTTCATCTCTTTCACTCTAACATTTTTTCCGTCACCGTAGTGTAGCCCCAAGTGAAAAACTCAGAAACATTCGCCGTTAAACAATTTGCCTTTGTAAAGAGTTAAGTTATTGACATATTCGTCTTCAGGCAAAGGTTCATTCAAAATCTCTTCAATTTCATCATCTTCACTAACCTCTCTAATTTCATCATCTGCAGATGTTGAATCATCATCTGTAAAAAAAACCCTCTAGGCCAATTACCAATTCTTTCATATGTCATTATGCTTGTGAAAATTAGATAAGGCAAAAATTATAAAATGAAAACTTATTATAAAATCATTTATTTAAGAAATTGTTTAACCGCGAGTGTTTCTAATTTTTCCAGGCCAATTACCAATTTCTTTGGATGTCATTATGCTTGTGAAAATTAGATAAAATTAGATAAGACAAAAATTATAAAATGAAAACTCATTATAAAATCACTTTTTGTAAGAAATTGTTTAACAGCGAGTGTTTCTAATTTTTTCCAAGCCAATTACTAATTCTTTCATATGTCATTATGCTTGTGAAAATTAGATAAGACAAAAATTATAAAATGAAAAATCATTATAAAATCATTTTTTGTAAGAAATTGTTTAACAACGAGTGTTTCTGATTTTTTTTTCAGTTGGTCCTACGAGAGAGAAAATGTTGGAATGAGATAGATGAAAGAGAAAGGGTTGAGAGGAATGAGAGAGGTGAGTAAGGGTTTCGGGGTTTTTTTTTTTAGTTTTGAGAATGAAAATTATTAAAATACCCTTAACCTTAAAACTTAGAATCCATGATATATAAGGGTATTTTTGTCTACTAAAACCCGGTACACATTGCTAAAATGTACCAACTGAAAAACAGGCGTACGCGTGTTAGCAAACTCCTATATATATACTTAACTTTATTGTTATAGGTACATGGACACCTTCATAGTGGACCAAGGTCGAGCAACCATGTATGACTTTCTTGAACCTCAGACCATTAAGCATCTGAAAACACATTAAAAGACAAGCAATCATATATATGCAAACATGGATGGCTAAGTTTAAAAGAGAGTTGTATATTGCGCCATACATTGATAGGTATGTGTTACTCAATATTTTCCACTTTTATCTTAGGGGTCATTGGCAAATGATAGTGATCATACCAAGAAAAGCACAAGTTGTATGGTTTTGTTTCCTGCATAAGAAGATGAAATCTGACTTGAAATCCTTGTTACAAATGTAAGTATTACATTCTTTCATTTCAATTCATTATGATATTAATATATTAACTTATGTTTCTAATGTTTCAAATTTGTTAGGCCCATAGGACAACAAATTGAAATACCCTATCCTAAGGTTGGAATTTATTGATCTTTAACTTATTAATTTTCATAGTTAAATTTAAACCATCATATATGACTATTTTCTTTCCCATGTTTAGTGCAACAAGTAGACAAATTCCTAGGCATGCGGGTACTACATCATGTCATGGATGAAGACCATCATCCGAACAGGAATCAGAGAAGATTAAATTAAGATAATAATTTACATTTAAAATCTTACAAATCTGAATCAACTTTACATGTTATAATGAAAATAATAGTAAATTTTTCTTGATTTTGCAGCGGTTCAACAATTCATCTTATATGACAGATGCCACAATAAGGAAGCTAAGACAGGAATGGGCAGGATATCCTAATAAAAAATTTAATTAGGCTAGAATAGTTTACTTTACTTTAAGTTCTTTTTGTTTTCATATTGATAGTTTTAGCTTTAGTTTTTAGTTTTGATATGGTTTCAACTGTGAATAGATGAATTATGCATATATATGCATTGGAAAAACTAATTTTCTGATTTTCAAGTGTGCTAAAATTAGGAAAAATGAATCAATTTAAAAAAAAACACTGAATATAACGTCGGCCTATACACTGAGCGACGTCGATATAGGTATATTAATGCCGGTCAGTGCATTAAACGACGTCAAATCTCTTCTAGTGCACACCTAAAGTAAAGTACCGCTGAGCAAGTTTCTTTGTGGCACAACGAGGTTGACGTCGGCCTTTGGGTATATTCGACATCAATTCCACATCTGTCCCCCTGTAATGGATGCCAAATCCTTCTTCACATTCAACATAAGTAATGGCTATTGGTCACAGATTAGACGCACTAGTAAAAAAACTAGATTTAAAATCGATTAATAGGCCTCGGTTTTAGTGAAACCGAAACCTATTAAAACACGGTGGCAGAATTGTAAATAAAGTGAATTTTTATGACTCGGTTCACAACGAACCGATGCCTAACAATTTGAATTCTGCTCTACTACCTCGGTCAATTGGAGACCCGAAGCAATAGGTGTTGTCACTTCTGAGCATCTGACACATCCGGACATCTGTGCACATGATACGGCATCGGTTAACAAAAATCTAGAGTATAAAGTTGCTCTACTGCCTCGGTCAGCTTGGGACCCGAGGCGATAGGTGTTGTCCGTGATTTTTATGGCTCCGCTTTTGTATTAACCGAGGCATTAGATGTGCTTTATCTCCAGGTTAAACCATTTTTACGCTACTGTTGTTCCTCTTTCTTCTCTCTGCGTAAAACTGGCCTTTCTTCTCCAGCCACCGCGACTGCTGCACTGCTGGACCGCGCCTCCACCATGCCAGCTACCACCGCCTCCATTCCTCACCCCTCTCCTTTCTTCTTCTTCTCCTTGTTCTGCTTCTTCTTATTGTACTTTTTTTCACTATCTAGTTTCGTCTTTGCTGGAGGAAGGAAGGAATGAACAACACATGGGCCATGGATCCTCTAACTCCCCGCTTTCAAAAATGATGAAGATGAAGTCCGCGGGGCTGCAGGTACTATGGATCCTCTGACTCCTAATCGGGTAGCCTTCCCAGGTCTCGCCGGTCTTGCCCGATCAGTCGAGCGGCGCCGCATTGAACGACCAGCTCTCCAACCCCACCTCCATATTTGGTCTTCGTCGCTAGGTGGTGCTCGGCGTGTGTGTCGGCGCCACCATTGTCCTCATCCTCTTCCTTATCTCCGTCTGGGTGGCCTTCAAGCGCTCCAAAGCCAACCCCGTTTCCATCCCCGACGTCTCCAAGGAGATCCAAGAAATTAGGGTCGACCACGCCCCCACCCCCAACCCGACCCTTTTCCCGAACCTGACCCAGTTTCGCCCACCGAGGAAAAAACCAACCCTCTCAACTACCAGAGAATCCAGTTCGAGATTGGGAAGAACCACCGAATCTCCTACCCTGAACGTGCCTTGCTTCGCTCATCTTCCAACGATCCCGCCGGTGTTGAGCCTCGCCTCCTCGATCAGGTTTCCACCGTCATTCCCAAAGTTTCACACTTGGGCTGGTGCCACTGGTGCACTCTCCGAGAGCTTGAGGATTCCACCAACACCTTCGCCCCTGAGAATGTTATTGGCGAAGGAGGATATGGAATTGTTCACCACCGCAAGATTGTTCCATGTGAATCAGTACGGTTGAAAAAAAAATACATTACTGCCTCGGTTACCTAAAAACCGAGGCATAATCCCATCTTTTTTGAATCGGTTTGAAACCGAGGCATAAAACGTACCCCTTTTTACCTCGTCTATATATGCCTCGGTTATAGAACCGGTGCCTATAAGCCAAAGCAACCGGTGCCATTTCCTGTTCTTGTACTAGTGACGTCGAAGTGCTTATGGACCGATGTCAATTTAACGTCTTTCGGTATGCCGTTAGCCATGAGTGTGTACCGTTAAAATCTTGAAAACAACAACATTATACAGTGTTTTTGTACTAATATCTTCTAGTCATAGTGATTTTGTGCTTACAAAAAATACTATAACGCTCAAGTTAGCCAAATAAATCAAATAATAATGAACATAATAATATATCTCGTAAAATATATTTATACTATTGTTTATAGATTATATGCCTTAATTACCCGTTAACCTTCCTTTTATTTTTATTTTCAATTTAATTATATTTTGTCAATATCAATAGTCTAGCTAGTATGATTTTTTCTTGACCGAATTAGACCGAATTGGACCGAATAGGTATCGACTTCAGTATTCGTAGTGTACTCGGTCAGACAGAGTACTCATACCCACATGGCCAAGGTGTGCTTAGTACAAATACATATTTCTTAGTCTCAATTTCAAATCTTGATTTTAATTATTCCTCGCGTTATTCTCTCTTTACGTTTGAGACAATTTTAGCTTTTTTTTTCTGAACTTTTTGTTTTATCTTTTCACTGTATCGTTAAATTATGTTGATTTGATTATATTCATTAACTTTTAATATATTTCAAAATATTAAAAAATAATAAAAGAAATTAACATTGTTGTTTGTTGCCTACGGGTAGGTGAAGCTTGTCATCTCTTCCTCGTGGGTGCATTCCATTTTTGTTTCCAATGTCATTCACACAATTATTTGATTGCTTACCTATTTATTATTCTACTTTTACTTCTTTAACATTCACTATTGCAAAAACACTATCCAAATTTTTTTATTTTAATAATCAAAATTGAGTGATAATGATATGGGTAGAGTATAGAAATTTTTTTATGTTTTATCACACCATTCAAAACTAAAAAAATTATTTTTAGTCTTTAAAGTTTTTTATTGAAAAAATAGAGCATAAATTAGATAAGATAGTTATCCAAAATAATAGTAATATTATTATAATTATTAATATTAGAGCATTCAAAATAATATTAGAATAGATTAGAGTCGTCCGAAAAAATAATCATGTCCTACAACATAATATTAATATTATTATTATTATTATAATAATAAAAATTATTATTGCTAATTATAGAAAATGATAAAATTATAATTATAAAAATAAATATAAGTAATTTTCATAATTTGATTATAAATAACTTTTACTTATTTTGTAAATAATTTTATTATTATAAATAGTTATCTATATTTAAAAAATATTAAATTTTAAAAATGAAGTCAAACAAAAATTACTTAAATTTAAAGGATAATCTTTAAGAAAAAATAAAATTGATAAAGATAATTATTTTAAATTTCAAGAAGAGTATGAGATCTTCATGAGCTCAACTAATCCCGTAATACTGACTTTATACTGACTTTAAAGTTTCGATTCTTATGAAAATTCATGACTTAACGTCGAAAGGAAAAACAGTAGAGCAGTGAAGTAAGGAACATAAGCATGACACGTGAACCAAACCGTTGAATTCTCAAATGAAATAGAGGTTTCAAAAATTAAGAGGTGGTCAAGACAATTTAAAGGGTAAACTTGACTTGGATGAGGTGCATAGTATCCACATTAGTTTTCATCACTAGTTAGATATTTTGTGGTTGTGAGAGTGCTAGACCCGACTAAAAAGTGACATAAAAAAAATTATGTGTCCATAGAAATGAAAGGGTAAAACCTAATCACTCTACGAATTAACTCGAACCCTTTGTATCATCAAACTTAAAAAAATATATAAAATTAATTTGTGCAATCTAACTTTATAATTGTAAATGACATTCTTGATATAATATATCACTACAAGAAATTGGCGTATCACCGAAGGACTTTTACGGACGGCCTCTTGGTCTTCGGTAAAAGTGCGTTATCGACGGTTAGATAGATGATTACCGAAGGGGTATGACTTTCGGTAAGAGGCTTGACCCATTAAATGAAGTGATTGAGGGTATACGTTTAGGTCGTCCCCAATTTTGTGAGACAGGAACCCCTACCCTACCTCTCTGTCGTCCCCTTGAGCTTCCCATTCTCTCCTTCTCCCTTCTATTTCGCTTACTCTTGTTCGATCATGCTTCCATTTTGTCCCTCTCCCTCTCCTTGTTCGTTCTGTCCGGTGGCATTGGGTTCTTCGTGCCGTTGTCAGTGTTGCGACAGGGATAGTGGTTCATGGCTATGCGCGTGAGGCTTGTGCGACGACAAGGGTGTTGATTCGTGGTCATTAGCTTGAGGAGGTCATTGCGTTGAGACTGTGAGTACAAGGGGGAGACTAAACAGGTTAGTACCTTCCATGTTTTCTGTTGAATTCCTATATATGTCATTCTGTGTATTAGAAATTGTTCTGGTATGGTTGGCCTGTTAGTTTTGATTCCTCTTCATTTTGTTTTGAGCTTGGAATAAGTTTTGGGGGCTGTTTTGGTATTGCTGTAAGCATAGCGGAAATTGGTAAATCAAGAGTATAAGGAAAATATGTCCTGAGTAGGTTACGACTTTTTCAGTTTTCTTTCCAGTTGCTATAAGGTCTATATGATATGTTCCAATGCTATAAGGTCTATGCCAGTTGTTTAGTTGCTATAGAATCCCTAACATTTTTGTTCAGTTGCTATAAGAGAAAGTTTCAGTAGTTCCGTTATTATTATGCTTTAATCTAGTGCCTAGTTATTATGGTGTTGTTGTCAAGTGCTTAAAGTATGTTGCAGTTGCTATATGGTTCCTAATCCAATGCTTGATGGTCAAAGTGTTTAGACCAATGTTCCAATTTTTGTAAGGACCAATTTTAGTTGCTTAATTGCTAAGAACCAATGTCTTTTTGCTAATTGAGTTATTTCCAATGTGCCTTAACTGTTATAGGACCTAAGTCAGCAAATTCAGTTGTTGTAAGGCCTTTGTACAATAGTTCAGTTCCTCTAAGACCTCCATCTAAAGGTAAATGAGCTCTGGCAACTCAATAAGAATTAATGTAGTTAAACAAGGGAACTTAAATTCCTGTGTTGCTAATGCTGCATTCTCTTCCTTTCCAATAATTTCTAACAACCCCCAACTAGATCCAATTATAAGTTTGTGAAGGTTCAAAATATTTGGTAGCAGGGTTGCAGGAAACAAAGTTTGCATCATGTGACGCTCTTGAACAGACACTTCCTACAGAGTTAATTTCTGCTACTAGACTATTGTTCATGTTCCCTTTGTGACATTCATCTCAAAAACTCCTTCTAAATTGTTGCAATCTTGCACCATGAGTTCATTTAAGTTTTTCAAATAAGGAAGAATATTAGATGGAACTGCACACTGTTGAATTTCACACCCTTTCTTGTGTTCCACACACTAAATGATAAGCATAAGAAATCGTGATAGAAAGTGACATGAATAGCTCATAAGTTTAGGTAAACTCATAATTTACCAAGTTTCTTTTTCCAGAAAGTATGTGTTTATTTTTCTTTCACAAAAGCTAAACTGTTTAATATATATTGGTGGAGATTTTGGGTAAGTATATTTGGCTTATCTTCACATTCAGAAGAAAAAAATTAAGAAAAAAACTGAGTCTAAAATTGCCTGATAAAATTAACTTAATATCAGCTTGTTCAAGTTAAATAATAATCCTATGATGAGTGTGACATCAGAGTTTGAATAAAAATTGAGGCCTAGCAATAATTACTGTTAGTGGTTTAAAAGCAATGGGAGAAATAAAAGAGGGTCCCATAGAATTAGGAACAAGTACGTGGCATGTGAAGTGTAGGACCTATTAGAACAAGTTGGATACTACTGTCATATTCATTCAACTTCAATGAAATGCAAGTTGTGGGTGGAAGGAATCATGGATCACTCAATGACATGGTTTTTTGAGCACAAATTTTGTTACTTCTGTAAGGCTTCAAAATTAGAAATCAGTTTATGGCACATAAATATTCAAAAGGGTGCTTTTAATTTAATTTAATTGAAGTATTTTTTAATCATAAAAAAATGCAACTCAAATATGAACTTGTCCTTACCTATTTGCTGTATGAACTTGTCCTTAACATTGTCATGGCTATTCTTTTCTTGCCTCAAATTAACACCATTTAGTGCCATTATGTATCCTGATATTTCTCTTGTGGAGTAGCTTTTAAGGATGGATGTTTATATATTATATTAGAATTGCTGGATGTAATTTTTCTCAAGATTTAAAATTGATATTTCTCAAGATGTTTATATAATATTCATGACTTTGTTTTGTTCCTGTCGAGCTTTCATTGCTGAACAATCTTGTGTTTTTTATCTTTCCATTTTCTAATATTGTGTTATTCTTATTGTTTTTAGGCAATCAAATTGAATGATGTTAAATCATGCAAGGGAACAACATTCTGGATGGCCCCATAGGTTTGCCTTCAATATTCTCTTCTAATTAAAGTTATTGAAAAATGGGTATCGGCCGTCATTTTTATGAATGGAGTGATGAATTTGAAAACATAAACCATGTATAAGTGTCTCTGCCATTGGTTCTAATCAGTCATAATTAGGCATGAGACATTTTCTTTTACACCATTTGTGAATCATTCAAAACTTAAGTAGGTTTATATATGGTGAAGGAAACAAAGTCAATTTAGACTTACAACCTAGTATGGAAACTTGGATTCTTAAATTTCAATTACAAGTGCTTAGTTTGCCTTCAATAACTAAGAAATATAATCTCTGCCAAGAAAAAAAATTATGATCAAAACAACAGTTTAATAAGATAGTGGTTAGTTTAGTTAAAAGCACTTAGTAAACAAAATCTGATATGTTGATGTAATTACTAAAAACAACTACTACTAATCTGAACACAACATTATAGGTTAACCTACAAAAGCTTGAAAAAATAACAATTAGCTTAAAACATCAAAGAAAGTTCAAAATCATTTCCTGCTTCGTATTAGATCATTGCTATGTTCATAGTGTCATCAATTCCAAGAGTCAATTATGTGTTGTTCTGTTCTGTTCTTTAAATCCAACTCTGCAGAGTTAATGTTGGTTTGAAATCTGTTACTGCACTTTATTGTCAAAGGAAGCAAAGATTGTTGTGCTAACTTTGAATCTAACTTTGAACTTGATTGTTGTGCAGAACTAAAGGAAGCAAAGAATGCTAAAAACACTAAGGTAGTTATTTGGGAGGAGGAAAGTGCAGAAAGGCTTGGAAAGATCTCCAGCCTAGTGCCACACACACAACAGCTGCTAGTGGAAGGAGAGATGTTGCTGCAGCAGAGAGCTGGGAAGGAGGAAGGCAAGGAAGCCATGGAGACACTGCTGAAAAGAGTGGCTGAGCATAGGAGATTAAAACCAATAAGCCATTTCTTTCCTTTTCTTTTCACTTTTTGTGATAAATTTTTGTTATTAGCTTGCATAGTCATAGATAGCATAGTTAATAATAGGATAGAAAATATGTTGTTCTACATAAAACTAAAAAGAATTAATTTTGATCTTTGGCCTATTTGAACAAATTTTCTTCTTAGTTATATCTGTGGTTTGTCTGTGTTGTTATTAGGAAGCCTTACTCACTCACACATTGAGGACAGTGTGCCTCTTAAGTGTGAGGGTGGGAAGGTATAAATTTAAAAATACTTTTTTTTCTCTGAGCTGTTTTTCCTTTAGCTTAGGTCTGGTTTAGTTTTAAATACTTAGTGTAGTTTACTATTCTTGTTTTAGTGTGTAAATACCTTTCATAATCTGTTTTGGTTTTTTTAATAGGAATTAGCTAGTTTTTAGTTTTGATTGTTAATACTTCTTAGATTCTTTTACTTTCATTCATTCTGTTAGAACTTCTTTTAGGTTTCTTTCTTTTCCTGTTCCTATTAGTTTCTTGTTCTGTTGCTGTTTTCTTAGTAGTTATTTTAGATTCTTTTCATTTTCTAGGTTCTGTTTGAGCTTGTAAATTAGGATTTGCTGTTTTAAGATTTCTTTTGTTAGATTGTTTAGTGCATGTTTGGTTTAAAGCTCTAGAAGTACTTTTTGTGTTATCAGAAAACACTTTTTGCTTAATGGATGTTGGTAAATACTTGCTGTAGGTCAATTTTCAGTTCAGTGTAGCAATTCTTCTGCTTGTTCGACACTTAACACAGTTGGGAGAAAGAGTATAGAAGGTGTAATCAGGTCATCTGTTCGTGGTCAGGATTTTACCTTACCTCCTTCACAAATGTGTCACAACCAGCCACTTGTAAGTTGATGTATGATTGTATCTCAGTGGACTGATATTGTTTGCAAATCTCTTTTCTTATAATTTGCTTTTCAAGCTCATACTGCATTCCATCTTGCTGAGCCATGCTTTAGTGGCCTACTAGCTTCTCCATATGGCCCACAACCTAATGTAAGATATTGGAATTTATTCATTTTTTTTCACTATTTTCTTATTCTTGTCAGCTTGTCTTCAGCACAGTGAGTTAAAGATTTATCATTCAAACAAATTGATAAAATAAATGTATGAGTATGAGTGGCATTAGGTTATGGTGTATCTGGAAAGTACTTTGTTTAGATCTGGTGTACTGAGTTTTTCACTTTCTAATTACTCCACTCTGTGATTTCTGATTTTGTTATGATGTTGACTTACAAATAGGTTAAAGGTCTTTCGGGAAAGCATGTTGCCCTTATTATTAGCAGTTTTAATTTGATTGGAAGCTTTCTGAGAGACTTTTGGATATATGTTACTATAAGTAGATGCTATTGTGGTTGATTCCTGTATTAATTCCATCATTATGCATATTTAAATGAATCACCAATAGCGCCTTTATTTTACTTATTATTATACGTCCTTGAGAATCTTTTCAGCAATCATCTATGCTTAATTAGTTTTTACTATTTGTTGTGCCACTGTTAGCTTGCCAACCTTACAGATTCTCATAGTTCATAAAGTATGCTTATGAAGAATCTTTTTGGTTTAAAAATGTTTCTTTGCTCTCCTTTGCACCTCATTTGTTCTTATTCTTTCATCCTTTGTATTATTATTTACTAAAGCACTTTTTTATTATGGTGGAGAGCTTGTTTCTTATCTTTGACTCAAGGTGTTCTTTATTTTATAGACTTAACAATCTGACATGCATTCTTTACCAGACAGCATGGTTACTCTTGCTAACCTTTATGCTGAGTTGTTGGAAAAAGAAATTGAGCCTTCTATGGATAATCAAGCTTTTGAGTATTTGGATTCTCTTATGATGTGTTCATTCTTTATTTTAATTAAATGACCTAACAAAGTTACATAATGCCTTCAAACTTCCATCATGTTAGTAACACTAAGACATTATGTGCATTTCTATAATGTAAACCATGCTATCAAAATATGGCCAGATTCATCCTGCTCAGCTGATAGGAATGCCTACGGCTAGAATTCCTCTGCCACTTGATCTTAGTGAGGAGCCTATATTTGTGAATGCAAAGCAGTACCATGCTATTCTAAGGCGCAGACAATACCGGGCAAAACTTGAATCACAGAACAAACTCATCAAAGAACGGAAAGTAAGTGCACTTCTGCATTTTAGAAATGCTGTAAAATCACTCTTTAACACAAGTGTTTGATAAAACATAAAAGAGTGATTTTACAGCATTTCTCATACTTCTCTTTTGTTTCCTTTTCCTTCTAAGTTCAACTTCTCTCCTTAACGTTACCATGTTTGTTTTTCAGCCATATCTTCACGAGTCTCGCCATCTACATGCATTGAAGAGAGCCAGAGGTTCTGGTGGTCGCTTCTTGAATACAAAAAAGCATGAAGAGTCTAAACCCACTTCACAAAACCATGACATAGATGTTTCGAGGTGTACTCATTTGAATCTGAGGGGAAACATGTCAGAATCTAAGGCTCGTGAGTTGAACTACAGAGATGGTGCTTCCACAGCCACCTGTTCAGATATTTCTAGTGCATCTAATAGTGGTGATCTCTTCCAGCAACATCAACCTGACATTAGATTATGTGGTTACCCTTCTCATATAGGAAGGAACATGCAGGGTTACTCTGCTGATATCAGTGGTAGTGGTGGTGGTGGTGGTGCAAAGTATTGTGTTAGACATTGTAACTCACCACCATAAATGTTTTTTGTCTGCAAAGATGCATTGGTCATTCAAGTAGAAAATCTGAAAGAAAAAAAGATCTCAATTTTATATAAAGTCAAATTCTGGCAGTCTTATTGGTGTAAAATATTAATTGATTCTGTTGATGAATATTAAATTTTTCTGGAAGAATCTGTTTGATAATTTCTTGTGGATCTTTAATCTCAATTATATATTTTAATCATAAGACTCGATATCCAATAACTTGTTTAGAGGGGCTTGTTGGTATAAATCCATTGTCTTTAGCTAGAAACAATATTACCGAAGGCTTTAGCCCTTCGGTAATTACCGAAGGCTTTTGGCCCTCGGTAATTACCGAAGGCTTTTGGCCCTTGGTAAATGTTAGCGACAAGGGATTTACCGAGGGCTCTTTGGCCGTCGATAAGCCTTCAGTAATGACCTTTTACCGACGGTTTTGGGCTGTTTCCGAGGGCTTCTGGCCTTCGGTAATGCCCTTCTTTTTTGTAGTGTATTAATAAATTTGACTTTTTTTTATTGGAATTAGAATTATGCTCAAAATAAATCATTTCAATTAATTATATGTTTGATATAAAATATATAAAAATGAGATCATTTTATTACACTTGCTAGGATGTTCATTAATTACGTGACACTCAAATAAGCAAGCTTGTGTGGCTTTGTCCACTACAAAATACATTGCGGCTGGAAGCTACTGTGCTCAATCTCTATGGATTAAGATCCAACTAGAAGATTATGGATTCATCTGGATAGAATCCCCTTAAATGTGATAACACTAGTGCCATAAATCTAACCAAAAATCCAATTTTACATTCCAAAACCTAGCATATAAAAATAAAACATCATTTTAGAAGAGATCATATATCTAAGGTGAATGTAAAGTTGAATTCGTAGACACATTACATCAATGAGCAGATATTTTATCAAAACCATTATCAAAAGAGAGGTTATATACAATTAGAAGTGAATTAGGCCTTCTAGACATAAGTTGCACATCATAATAGCCAAAAATAACTTAACATTACATAAAATTAAATAATTATTTCATACATTGCAATAAACTGTGGAAAAACTCTTAAGAAAACCAAGTCTACAAGTTTTAATCAATTAGGTGTTTCTTTCTGTTTTTCACTGATTAGGTAAAACCTTAATCGATTATGGTATTATTTCTATTTTAATCGATTAGATTAAAACCATAATCGATTAAAATTGTTACGGGTTCACTATTCTTTGGGTTCCAATTTCACCTTAATCCATTAAATAGTAATTTAATCAATCCTTGCTCCTATGTTCTCATATGCACTACCAAACCCTAAAACCTCAAGCACTTTTTCTTCTCAATCACCAAAAAACCACCTTCAAATTCTTAAAACCAATTCTAACTCCTTCTAATAACCTCCACTCTTACTCTATTTTTTAAGTTAGAAATCATTTTCTTATTCATTGCTTCTCTAACCCTAAAAATATCCTTACCTTGTACAACTTTAATGGCTTCCTCATCAAAACCCAAGCGAATGAAAAGCGTTGCCAAGAAAGCGAGAATTGGTGATCTAGAAGGTTGAACTAGTGATGAAGACACCCATATCAACTTCCTGTTTCTGGCGAATTCGAAAAATTGTCTCTCACAAATACCTTGATCTTAACTACTTCAAAAATGAGGGCTTTGTCTTCCAAGATTAGTTGGCGTATCAAGGACTGAAGAATATTAGCCTAATCGATTAAAATGCACCAGAACGTCATATCTTATGTATGTGTGTGTGTTTGTGTGGGTGTGTGTGCACGTGTGTTTCTGTATGTGTGCACGTGTGTGTGTGTGCGCGTGTGCGCGTGTGTGCGTGTGTGTGTGTGTGTGTGTGCAAATGTGTGTGTACCTGTGTGTGCGTGTATGTGTGTGTGTATGTTGTTTTTGTGTGTGTCTGTGTGTGTGTATCTGTGTGTGTGTGTGTGTTTGTGTGTATGTGTTTGTGTGTATGTGTGTGTGTGGTTATGTGTGTGTATCTGTGTGTCTGTGTGTCTTTGTGTCTGTGTGTCTGTGTTTAACAGAACAATGGGTTTGGGAACAAGAACACACCAAGAAGATTTTGAGAAACATTCTTAGAGGATTCAATCAAGCTTTGTGAAGAAATCTCAAGAACTCTCCAAGGTTTCAAGAAAGCAAGAAGAATTGTAAGATCTACACAATTATTGGTGCTTTCAGGTTTCATTAGATAGTAGTTTTCATTTGTTATCTTGGTTGTGTAGGCAAGGTTTAAGAGAGTGTAAGTGTGAACTTCTCTTGGTTATCTTGTTTTACATTGGAGTGTATGTGAGGATAGAAATTGAGATATATATTTTGTATTCTTGATTATAACTTTAATGGATTTCCCTTCAACTAAGGTTGTTGAATGAAGACTGGATGTAGGCTCAATTCTAGAGCTGAACTAGTATAAAATTGTGAAAATTGTTGGTGCTGATTTTTTATGTAACTTGGACTGGAAATTTTGTTTTGGATTGGAAATCGTACTGCACTTTATTTGTTGAATCTACCATATAGCAACTAGTTAAGTTATGTTAAATTGTATCGTTTGATTTGTTGGGTGGTTTTTGTATTTTATGAATGAAAGAATTCTAGGTTGAACAATTGATCAAATTGGTGTCATTTGAGAAGTGTTTTGCAATAACTATAAAGTAGAAAAGAATTAGAAGTGCCAGTTTTAGAAATTGAACAAAATAAAATACTACTAATTCACGACTTTGTTGACATGGTGTTAAGCCATAGCATAGTGGTGCTGAGTGCCAACTCAAATATCAAAAGTCAATGGCAAATTTCGTGACAGGACATTAAGTGGTGGTTTATGTCGCTGAGTATGCTCAAGTCAATGAGATCTAATGGTCCTAACATTAAGTGTTGGTTTTCACCGCTACATGCTCTCAAGTCAAAAAGTTCCAAGGATTATCAGTGCTGGTACCCAGCCTCTCTTTCTAATTCTCTCTTTTCTGTTCTCCTCTTCCTTTTCTCTTTTTCTTCTAATTTTTCCCTCTTGTCATCTTCAAGCAACAACACCTAAGGGAGGAGAGCTTTTCCTCTCTCAAACTCCTTCCACCTATCTTCATACAACCATACACTAGAGGGAGAGAGCTTCATCCTTTCTTCAAAACAGTAAGTTCTCTTTCTATTATTTTTCTTGAGTCAAGAACTGGTCCTCATGCGTGTGAAGATTTTGGTTTTGCATGTATTCTTAGAATGTCTTTCTATAATTTTTGTTTTACTATAAGTCCAATGGTCTATTTATGTTTTTTATATGAGGTAAATCTTGTGTTTCTAGAGCTTCATTGCATTGAAGAGGTTAGGAGTTGTTGTAGTTCGGTTTTGGGTTTTCCTTTTATTAATAAGAGAAGATATAACTTAAACTCTTGAAATTGATTCAATTTTTTTATTGATTGTAATGTGTAGTGTAACAGGCATATACTTGATTACTGAATTTGTAGGTCTGAAATTTTTTATAAGGTATGTAAATAATATTGCATGTTTGGGGTTTTTGGAATTTTGAGTTTTGCTTTCATGAGATATTAAATGTGATTTCACTCTTGTTGGATGCATTTTATTTCAGTAGTTGATTCGTTGGGTGGGTAACTCCTCACCAGCAAGCTTATTAAAAGTAATTCCAAGGGTATACTCATTTAGTGAGTCAAAGCTTGGTTGGATGAGTTTAAACTTGTATATATGATATGCTTGATTTTTGTGTGTATTGGTCTCTAGGATTAGTGAATTTGACTCAATTAGATAATGTATTTGATAAATTTGGAATTGGTTATGATTTGTAAAGAGAAAAGAAAAATCTATTTGAGACTTTTCATTAGAGTTGTGTTAATATCGTGATGTGTGAACTTTGTTTGATGATGGTTTGGCTTTAAGGATTTGTAAGTATGATTCTATTGGTATTAGAGATTGCATTTTAATTGGAATGTGGAATGGAGAAAAGTACCCTTTAAAGCCAATGAAACAAATTCACAAATTTTTCATGCCTTCTACGTTGAGCAAGTGCCAAATTTAATTTTGGCATAGATAGGGGATGTTTTCTTATTGGGGGAAGAAATCCACTTGTTGGATGAGTTGAGTTTTTCTACTTTAAGTCATCTCAGTAAAATTTGGATTCTTGCTTCGTTAACTATTGGATCATGATGAACTTTTAAGAGCTTGTTCTAGACATACGAATCTTTGATTTAACTGTTAGGATCTTTAATTTGGGGTCAATAGTTTGAGTTATGATTTTATCTATATTGATGTGCTTAATAGAAAATGTTGGAAGTGAATATTTTGCTAATGCTATAAGAAGATGAATTTTGTTGTTAATATTCAATTGAATTAAATGATATGTGATGAGCTTGAATTAAAGTAAGAGACATGTGTATATTGATTTAAAATTATATAAGAATGTGATTTCTCAACTATGTGTGAATGTTGTATGTGTTTTGTTGTGGTTGTATTTTATTTTGGTTTGATATGAGTTGAATGATTTAAATAGTAGTCATTCTTAGGGAGGAAAACTATCATAGGTGTTTTAGTTGTGGTGCATAGACGACAGGAGCAGGTCTTGAAATCATCCTGACTCTACATGAAAGTCGAGGGATGTTCATTTCTATGTACTGATTGGGGAACTATACATGCACATTTCAAGTTATGACTCCCGTGGGAAGCAGTAGAATGTGGCCATGCTAGGTGCCTGATCTCTTTTGGCACTAGTTTATACACCATTTCTTTAGAGATAATATATGTTTTGAACTATGTGAGCCTTGGTGTTTAATGTTGATTTTATGTTTTGGAAGCTATGTAATTACTTTTAAATTTTTAGTTTATTTTATTTTTATTTAAAATTTATTATTTTAAATTTTCTCTAGCTTATGTTATCTTTTGTATGTTGTGTGTGATTTATTCATATGTGATGATCACATATTTTTTATATACTTAAGCATATGATAATACAGGTAAGGGTTCTAAATAATGAGATAGTTTCGGAATGATGTTGATAGAGAGGGTTGCTTATGTATATTTCTTTTTATGTTTTACACATTTCCTCTAATTTAGAATACAATCATGTTTTTGTGTAAAACTTCTTATGTAACTATTGAGGAATGTTTTAATATATAGGTTATATATTATTTTGTGTTTTGCTTGATATCAAATTTGAAATACTTAAATTTATTGGAGTGATTCTACTAAAATGGAATGTTACAAAGTTGATATATTTTTTTTCTAGTTCATATTTCGAATATAATTGTTGAAGGACTAACCAAGTACAAGATTAAAAAAATTTCATGTGATTAACACTTAATGTTATTTAATTTTTTCTCCAATTATAATTTTTGTTGTTGTTTTTCTTCCTTAATTAAAGTTATAAATTGTGTTGGTATTGTAGTGTAACAAAAAGGAACAACAAAGGATTTGAGTGAGAACATTATGTTATTCAATGGACAACAACTATAATTCAAGTTGATATTAAAAGGAATTAGGACTAACTAATGGTTCAACTAATTTATAATTAGAGAATTTTTGCCTATTTTGTGTATTAATTGAAGTTTTTCTTTTTTTTAGTATTTTAATAATGATGTTCAAACATTGAATTCTAGATCAATAAACTACATTGGGAATACTTATTTAACCTATTTAGTAGAATTGTACAACACATTATAACTTTGTAATTTTTTATTTATTTACATACACATTATTGACAATTCTAATTATCCTTCAACATAGTTACGATAGCAATTGCTCATTAATTGTTTCATGTTTTAATATTCACAGGTTCTAGTTCCAAGTCTGTTTATGTCCAGATTGCTTTATTAGAAGTATATATTTGACAAAATATTAGATTTTTTTTTTCTCTTAAACAATCTTTCTTTCATATCTTCTTCAAAAAAGAAAATATATTTATCTTGTTAATCTTTTGTATTTCATTTTCTTGATACCCAATATTCACTTGAAACACTTCCATGTTTTCATTCTTTATTTTTAATTTTTGATTCCGGATTTTATATTAATAATAAACTCCATATATATATAACAATTGTAGAATTAGTATAAAACAATAATAATAGATACACGTATGATGTTATTTGATTATGATAGATATCACAACAATATCACGACAATATCAAAACGATCAGCATCATTATTTTTAGTACATGACATGCTGTTGTGGTGGAATTGAATTAAACAACGAATAAAAAAAACATAAACGGAATAATCTGTGTAAGAAAATGGTAAGAAGTCATGTTGGCCTTCGTCCGAAAATCTGTTGGACGGTGGGGAGCTTAGTCCCAGTGGTTGGAGGATTGGATTTAGGAGGTGGCCTTGTTGTGGGAGCAAGAACATGTTGAATGCTTTTCTTCTCTGAACTCATTCTGCCAAACACCTTCGATCGATTTCGTTTTGATTTGTGTATGGAGAGTTGAGAGTATTTATAGCCATTCTTTCAATTGATTAATGCATGGAACTTTCCAAGTGATTCATGGTAATATAGCAAGGAATTGCTGTTATTTTTCATCTTTAATTTACAGACTTTGAACCAAAGTTATATATATGATTTCTCCTAACATGAGCAAACCTCACACCACGTACAAACTTTGGACTTTGAACTTTGAATAATACGCGGCATCAACACCCTTCGCCCATTAACGTAAGAGACTCGGTCGCCTACGTTAATTTATAGACCCCACTTCACAATATTACCCTCTTTTTTCTCCTCACACAATTTCTTTATAATTTTAAATTTGTATTACCAAAAGTTTTTTTTCTCCCATTCATTTGCAGCTAAGTGTAAATAATTAATCGATGTTGAATTTCAATAACTGATTTGTGAGTTTAATACAAATAATTTCTTATTTATTTACGTAAGTGGGTTTCAATTTCCTCTTATTTACGATAGGTTTGAAGACAATAAATCAATGCAAAACCGAAATTTTTAACTACTTAAAAATTTACTCAATTATACATTGTTATATTACTACAAAGAGAAATTCAAACCCAGTTAATACGCGATCCATAAAATACTTTTATGGGTGGAAAATATATTAAGACATTTTTATATAAAGAAAAGTCGATGATAAAATTATACTACATATAATCACACAAGATTTTTTTTTCCTGGTTAGAAAGTAGACCTTATTTATATACTTTATAAAGTTATTGTGTAAAAGAATAGCTTAATATAGAATAAAAAGTCATTTTTTCTCTCTCTGAATTATATAAAAAAGTCAAATAATATCTAATTAAAATCATATTTTTATGACAAATTAATTTACCGAAACTTATCAATACAATGTAATTAAACGACTTTATGTGTTTTAAGACTAAAACAAATTTTAAAGAATGGATTAGCTTCTCATTTCTTCATCAACTAAGTTCAACATTTTTCTCCAAAGTTTATACGTTTAAGACCCAAACGTTATATTTATGCAAAGAAATTACTTTTGTTACCATACCAGTACTTTTGTCCACGGGTAAACCCTAGTCTTAGAATATGCCTCTAGTATCTCCCATCAGTTCCTCACTATCTAACATCTTAGTGTACATGATGGGTTTACTCGTACAATTTGGGTTTTTATTGAATTCATTTTATATACCTCCTTAGGTACCATGCATCATCAACACATTACTTACCTCAAAGTGCACAACTACCTAATAATTTTTCAATTTTACTTTAATAGAAGTCCAAAAGCCCCCAATAACTTTATTTTCTATTGAGTGACCCAAATTAGTTCTATCTTCTCTACCTATCTTTGCTTGAACAAGAAACTCTTGGTTGAGTAAAAATAATCTCAAGAATAAGGTGATTTTTTACTTTGCTAGAGTGAAAGTTTCATTACTAAAATTAAAATTTCATCACTTAAGAAAAAAAATCATTAATAATTTCTCATGAATAAAAAATTGCACCACTAGGACTTTTGCTTAAATGAGAACTTTGTCGCTTGAACAAAAACTTTCGCTTGGTCACCCTAACACTATTAGAGTGAAAAATTCACCATCTTGTGATATATACTGTATAAAAAGTTATTAAATAATGACCAGTGATAAATTATTTTTAATTATTAAATTTTTTTATGTGATGTTAATATTATTGCTTAAGTGAAAATGACTTTGTGTGAAAAGCTCTTCCATGAAGAAACCTCCATTTTGTTTTCCTAACATGCAAGTTTCTCATCCATAAATCATTCTCATACAACAGAGTATTAACTCAAGCAAATAAAATAATACATAAAATAAATTTTTTAAACTTATACAACATATTCTATAGGTATTATCTTTGATTAATAACTCTAGTAACCTTGATTTTGTAAGTTTCTTTCTTAAACAAGTATATTGTGACCCAAATGTTAGCTCTCCATTTATAACAAAATCTTAACAAAATCTTGAACTACATTATTCCATATTCAGAATCCAGTTGGAATAATTTCTAAGAACCAAAACCCTTCCCACAATAATCTTTATGAATATTAAAATTAGACTTACCTGTTTACATATTTGATCAGATAAAATTCCAACTTTCTTTATTAGCTTGTTGATGTTTTTAGGGTTTAGGGTTTAGAATTATATGTGTTTGAGTATGTTTACATGGGTAAGAGATGCTTGAATGCATGTATCATGTGTTAACTACGTTTCTATGTGACTTAGGATTGATGTATGTATGTTTGAATGCTCGAATCATGACCACGATATGTTTCGACTCAACAATAATCGATTATCATTAGTTATAATCGATTATCTACGCGTTAGTTTTAAGTGTGGTTTCAAGAATAATCGATTATCTGGGATGCTAATCGATTATCTCTTCTTGCGTAATGTTTCTGGGTAAATTTCACTGAGATAATCGATTATCTTAAGTGATAATCGATATCACAATGCATTTTGGTGAAAAATGGCGAAGTTGATGAAGAATGGATGTGAACTAAGCCTAAGGAGTTGTGGAACATGATGATAATCAGAGACTGATGTTAGTGTGTATGTTTAGGGTCAGTTTAACTTATGGTTGAGAGTGGAGCATGAGTGAGTGTTGGGATGGACCCGAGTATGTGATTGAGGAGCATGAGAGTGGAGGATAAGTCTACTTGTTGTACCTCGTAAATCATGGTTCTATATATGGATAGATACTTCCTTTTGCTTTGTGTGCATTGGAAGGAGATGATTTGTTGGGGAGGCTACATATGTCCTATAGGGGAGGCTAGATGTGGGCTGTAGGAACAGCTACAGTCGGTGAGGTAGGGTACAAGAGTGAGATGAACTCTTTCGACTATGGTATTATGGTACGATGATGCTGATGGTGTTGTTCATGATTGGGATAGTCATGATAGTGGTGTATCTATGATTATGATCATGGTACTTGAGATGCTCCAAGTTATGTTATGTTGGTAGTGGTGTTACTATAATGGTTATAGTAAGTAGTTAGCATGTGTGCTAATGAGTGAATATACCAAGGGTCTATGTGTGAGATGTTAGTGATGACATCAAGGGTTAAAAATCAAGGATCAATGGTCGAAGTTCCAGGATCAGGGATCGAGGATCGAGTAATTCAGTATGATTGAATTGTTTATGTTAGAATATTAAGAATCCTATTGTTATTACTATTATGTAAGTGATATTTGATTATGATTGATATAATCAAAAGATATATATATTATTGTGTATTTGATTATGGTTGGTATAATAAGAATGTATGTATCTTGTTGTGTGTTTGATTATGATTGATATAATCAGTATGTATGTATCTTGTTGTTATGATTGTTTTATCGGTAACTTATCCCATACATGTTTGTATTTATATGTTTGTGAATGAAATTATCGGTGATGATCATATAATGTGTTATACGTGAGCGGATAATGTTACAGATCTTCTGATTGACTCGAGAGAGGATGAAAAATAACCTTGAGATTCATTTAGAGCTATTTTATTTTACAAGTTAAGACAATATAATTGGAATATTTCCTTTATTATTTTATTACTCGAAATAATATAATTGGATAAGGTTTTCTTAAGTACGTTTTCGCGCTATGATAAATTTTAAATTTTACCAATTTTTAATAACCCGTGACATCTCAAAAATCGGATGTTACACAAATACGGTTGATTTTTTTTTAAATTTTTTTAATAAAGATTATGGTTATATAATTTATTTATTGAAATTTTCAATAAAATAGAAGAATGTAATGGTCTTTAGAAAATTAAAAAGTGATATGTATTCATCTAAAAATGAAAAATTGAGACTAACTTCAGTCATAATTAAGTGAACAAAATATAAAAAAAAAAATGTCATAACTATAAATATTTATATACTCATATTATCCTTGTATCGTATTTAAAAGGTTTAATAATTATTGTACAAATTATTATATGTGGTTAATTTGAATATTTTTTATGAATATTGATCCTCGTTCTTAGAAATATTTTAAGAATTAAAATCATTACTAATATTTAAATTATGAAACCAATTTCTAAGTTTAATTTCTAATACATAAAATTATCAAATCAACTGTTAGTGTCATTGATCCTTCAAGTAATATTTTTATCTTAGAAATCCTTTTATATATTAATGTATATGTTAATACAATGACGTATGAAATTAAATATTTAGATGAAATATGAATTTAATAAACTAAAATTTTCGTCATGTAAAGTATTTTAAATTTTTTTAATTCAAAGCAAAAAATTTAAAAGAATTTGATAAACAGTTGAAATTTGTTTTTTACTTTTATATTAAATAATCAGTGTTTTAGAAAATAATAAATACAATACATAATATTAATTTATATTATATATTTTTAATCTAAATTAACAATAAGAATTAAAAATACTAGGAATATAAAAATAATATATGATATTGACTTAGAATATATCGAAGCCTTGTTTATTCTATTTTATACGCAGACTAAAAAATTAGTTAATTGTTAAAGAAATGACATCAAAGTCAAAACAACTTACAACACAAGAAAGAAATTGAGTGTAATTTTTACAATAATTCCGATATAATTTACGCGAAAGCAGGAAGACATTTAATCTTTTAGGAGTGACCGCGTCATTCATCTTACACACCGACTCCATTTTAGTTTTAGTTGAATTATTCTATTTTCTATATATAACTATCTGTTTCCTTTTTTATATATAATTAAAATGCATAATCAATAAATATTCTAAAAATTTAAATTATGCTATAATTTATCTAAACGAAGAAAAATTAGTTTAGAAACTGAAATAAATAATGATTGAAAGAATTAAAAATAAATAAAAAGTCAACTAAAAACTATAATGTGAAATGATCAAGAAATTCGTTTGACCAATTGTTAGATACTATTATATTTAGAAAATGTGAGATAAATTATGCATTTCAATTTATAATATAACTAAGAAAATGAGTTATTATTAGGAATTTAATTTTTCTTTGTACGTTTCAATGCCTTCATTTTGACAAGGTTGAGTTTTTTGGTAGCTAAAAGCAATCAATTATAGGTTGTTGAGTGTATTTAGAAAACTTAAGAAAAGAAACAAAATGATGAATTTATGTTCTATAATTTGAATAAGTGGAAACTAAAGAGAATGAAAACTAAATTTGTTGGACAATTAAAAAATAATTTCCCCTCGCGGGTCATTATGGGAAGGGAACAGTGGTGTCTCCATGCTTTTAAGCTTTAAATATTTGAAATCAAGAACATTATTTCAAATTTAAACACAAAATAAAATTAATTTATTAAGATGTAATATAATAACAACTTTATATTTTTAATATTTAGTTAATTGTTTTTGCTTTTTTTTTCTCTAACGTGAAACAGAGAGAAGAAAGTCATTTTGTTTGTCATCCTTTACTTCTGCATATCAGAAACTGCAACGCGTTTACGAAGGCACTTACAAGAAAAAATAGCAAGGTTTGAAGAGTTCTTGGAGCCAATTCATGCAGGGTTCAGCTTCTGCCACAAACTACATATATCTCTCACACAAACCTTAGTAAACAGCAAGTATGAAGAGAGAGAAATAACAGAAATTTCTGTGTATATTACCATTTCGATTTCTTACGTAATTTCCATGCATTAAATGAATACTACACGCCTCCTTATAAATAAAGCTGCATTGTTATGTTTTATCGACATTAACCATTGTTTGCAGATTCATACATAAAACCAACATCGATTTGAATTACTTAGCCATTGTACGATGAGCTTCCAAAAGCGAGCCATTCAGGATGTTCTTGCTCCCACAACAAGGCCACCATCTGAGAGTAGCAAGTCCAGAACTTCAAGCAGTGGGCGCATAACCATTCATAATGTTCTTATCCATACAACAAGACCGCCTCCTAAGACTAGTAACTCCAAACATCCAACCACTGGACCCAAATGATTTCAAACCAATGTTGCAGATTGGTGCATATATGGAAAGCATTACAATAGTATCTGTTATATTATTTGTTTGATTCAAATGAATTCTTTTAATAAATATCCTACTATATCTATGGGATCATTCCTCTATTTCGCCATTGTTAAATTGTTTGAATTTGTTAATTATAATATAAAATGAAAATAATAACAAATTGGAAACAAAATCAATTATATTATAAAGATATATGTTTGACCCTTAGGTGGTTTCAATTAATTGTATTGATATTTTGTAATGATAGGAGAAGACTGATACGATAATATCATTGTTTCGATATTTTTCTTTCGTCCTTTGGGAATGATTTATTTGTACTTTTTCTTTAGTAGTATTACTTGTGTACGGAGTAATATAAAAGGGTAAGAACACCCTAAGCACTTCCTTTATAATATTTAGTTTTCAATATAATAAAAAAAAGATATGTTTGATTAAATTCTCCATTCTCACTAGTAGAATAAAAAATAGAATTGGAAATATAAAAAATTAGACAACTTGTATAGGTTTCTATAATTTAATTTACATATATATGATAGTTTTAACCAAGAAGAACAAAGACAAATGAACAAGTTTTAATTAATACAAATAAATAGTAGTTTTTATCTAAGATTACAAAACATTGTTTGTATTATGCCTAAACATACCTTGAGTAGCTTGAGTAGTTAGATAGTCTGCTTAATTTTTCTTATTTATGTATAAACCTTTCATCTACCTATAGCATGTTGTGTACGTACAAGTCTTATAACCTATTAAAGTAATCATCTTTGAAGAAGAAATTGAAATAATTGAATAAGGACTTAAAAGTATAATGTAGTTTCTTGAGAATTTTAATTATAACAAAAATGAAATTATCACCAAAATTGGCATATTAAACAATAGAGATGATGGCTGCCAATAATACATTAAGGGAAAGATGGATAGAAAATAACACTTTAGAATATTCAGCGGTGAAAAATCAACGCTAACAAGAAAAAGTCGACATTCGTTAAATAATTGTTAGTGTCAAATTTGGGTATTTGGGTTGCACTTGCATGCACACTAAAATCATAGATGTAATTTGTTAGCATCTTTTAGAATCGATTCTAACAAGCCGATCCTACCTCATAAGTATTTTTTAAATTGACTTTTTAATTAAAGTAATTAACCATTACTAAGTCATTATTAATGCGTTTTTATTTTAAAATTGATTTAATTTAGTGTCGGCTTAACTGAAAATAATAACAGTCAATTATAAAAGAAAAAATTTTGTGTAATACTTCCACATTCAATAAATATGAAAAAATAAATATTATAATGGGTGAAAAGGATGAATGTGTATAAGAGAATTAATATGGATGAAAGAAATGAGTAGGAAGGAAGAAGATGAGGAGAATAATATGGATGAAGATGAAGAAAATATTATAGATGAAGAAGATAGTAAAAAATGTAGAAGAAAGTGTGTGGATGAAAAAGAGGAATGTGAGTGTTTCTCAAGGATTTAGATTAGATGCTCACACAATGTCATTTAGTGAATCCAATTTACTCAACGGGAGTTTGTTTATAGTGGCTAGCAAACTTGATGTTTTTCAATTTGATTAAAGTGTTTGAGTGTTTTATGCACTCACTATGAGAATTGTAGACAATTCGCTTACATTGTAGACAATTCGCTTACATTGTAGATCAAAATCACAAAAATATTAATTCACTCGATTCTTGCATTACCTTGACTATAGTTAACAAATCATGCATTTGTTTCTAGAGGTCACATTTTTGTTATTTTTGTTGTTAAGTGTGGATTGATGGCAGAATCCAAAAATAAAAATAAAGTGGAGAATGATAGATGAAGAAGAGAATGATGGAGAATGAAATTAAATTGTTGGAAACTAAATTACCAATGATAAAACAAAAATTTATAAGGAAATCAACGAGAGAGGTGACCAAATTGCAATAATCAACATTGACCTTGTTATTTTCCTGTTCCCAGCATTTATTAGTATGTTTATATCCACAATTTGTCATCCTTTATTCTACATATGTCATGAATCCCCAAACTAACATTCCCCTGACGATCGATATTATTTGTTCACATGAGGTATCTCAATAGTTTCAACTCTAGGGATCGCTAAAGCATCCCTTATATGGGCTATTTGGTTTGTTACTGATTGGAAACTCCCAATTGTGGTTTGAATTGAGGGGTTCAACAACCCAATTTGTATGATATTGAGTTTTGCACCATTGGAACCAAAAGAAAATTGATTGATGTTTTTGAAGTAGGCATCCCCTATGGTTATCGTTCATTGGTAATTCTCGATCACTAGTACAAAAAAGTGCTTTGACGTCTCGCGTTCAACATATCACAATGCGAAAAAGCCAACAAAAAAAATATGACCAGTGACATTTTGTAAATAAATGTTTAATTTTGACTTCGTAATTTATATTTTTCGACATCATATTGGGTAATTTTCACGAAAATCTTTGACACGAATGTGAAAATATAGTCACGTATTACGTTGAATGCCCTAATTTCAAACGTAAAACAGGTATAAGACGTTGGAATATTACTTTTTCAAACATTATATGTTAGTGAATTCATTAAAAATTTAGGTATGATTTTTTTTTTGATCGATTGGTTTTTTGTGCAAAGGTAGTATTTGAAGCATAGGCGCATTATCATTTTTCTCTCACTATCGACAACACTTTTTTTCGCGAACACACCGTCAAAAAGTTTTGTTTCATTTTCCTTTTCTTTTTATGGGCTATAAATTGGTTGAACCTATTGGTATTGGTAATGGTGAACTTGCTTGTTGTTCATACACCGTATAAGTTCAAACTTAGAGTAAAACTGAGAGTATATTCAAAACAACAAATGACCTGCAAATTTGTTCAACATGCCAAAATATCATGAGAAGCCCCCACAAAAGGTTTTAGATCAAATTCAATGTTTAAGTATGTGAAATATTTTTACAAAGTTTGAAAAAACAAAAAAAAATTGACGAAAAATAGAAAATGACTTTTTTTTGAAAATCTAGAAGCAACAATCGGCTATTGTTAAGACCTTGAGAAGCTTACCGAATCGTATTAAGTAATAAACCGGTAAGACTGAATATCGTATCTCAAGAGACTCATGTAACACTAAACGATCGTATAATTTCTTAACTAATTAAGACTAAAGAATGATTCCATTTGGTAAGGTTTAAATGCGATTAAACATAATGCGTGAATAGTGAAATGAACTTTTGTAGCCAAAACATAATGCTTGTTATGACAACTAGAGGTCCAAGCTCCACTCCTAGATATTATTTCCTTTAGGTAGCTTACTCCAAGTCAAGATTCATGAGCTATTTTTCAATATCAAACAAACCCCAAAAATCAAGTCATGAATGACAAAAAACATAACAAGCATTATGAAAAGGAGAAAAACCACTAGCATTCAATGCAAGAAGCTAAATATATATTCAAAGCATGTTCATATACATGAAGTTCCGAGGTTACATCGTTCCCTAAAAAAAATGAAGTTAGCTCTCCATTGTCATGGAGAGCTTGAGCTTATAATGGAAGAAATGGAAAGCAAAGGCGACCCAAGGAAGAAGAATGAAGAGTTCCCACACACCCAAGCTTGCTCCAAGTGCTCCAAGAACGTGTGTTTGTTTCAGTTGCCAAAAGATGGCTCTCTCGTTGCAATGTAGCCATAAATAGGTCTAGGGTGTCACATCAGCAAATGTCGTGCTCAGCGCCCAATTAGGAGGGCGCCCAGGCACGAGCTCTGCGAAACTGGATGGCGCTCAACGCCCTGGCTGGGGTGCCTAGGCGCCAAGTTTGCGTAACAAATGACACTCAACGCCCTAGATGGGACATGGAGAGCATTATTGTTTGATTAATTTGATTTATTGATGCATCTCTGACTAACTGTTTATCAACATATCAGTATCATAAGGAATACCTTTTTTGCTAATGCACAAAGGGGGAGAATGATAGAGAATTGCTCTGATATATGATATTTTGCTCTAATTGTTGTTTGCTCTGATATGAACTGATATTTTTTGTTCTGAATCAAAATGAGACATTTCAATGTTTGCTCTGATATATTTTGATCATTTGCTTTGATACATTTTGATATGATATGATTTGATTTGTACAACATGGTTGTTTATTAATCATGGTTGTGCATCATCAAAAAAGGGAGAGATTGTTGATAGGGGAGCACTAGTTTAGCTGAACCTACAATCTCAGAGCTTCTGGTTTTTTATGATGACAACATAATTAATAACACATGTGTTGTTTATGTGTACATGCTATATGTTTTAATCATTGTGTAAATCTGTTTAAAGCATTGAGAACATGATTGTGTTGATACATTACATTTCAGTGTGCTATATAATTGATTTTATTGGTGAATGCATGTCTGATGTTTTATAAAAGGAAAACCATAAGCACTTATGTTGAACTTTTAATTGTGTGGTAAAACAACAGTTTTAAGTCGACTTCATTATGGGGTGAGTCGATTAAAACTCGTGGCTTTGCATAAACCATTTTCAAAGTGTGCTGTGAGATTTTCAAAGTGAAAGTTTTTCAAAACTTTGTTTAATTGTGTTACATAGTCGATTACATGCAACCTGCATTCGACTAAGTCTGTTACAGTTTTGAAATTCTGTTAATGCTTGAATTAAATGTTATAACGGCTATATTTTTAATATGTTGACCAAGCATTAAATGGGATTCGACTGAATTAATTGTACATTCAATTAACTGCATTGATTGCTGCTAACTGCTTTAACTGAATTGCTATATTCGATTGCATTAGTAGCTTAGTCGATTAAAATGCGTCAGAATTGTGAAAATCTATAAATAGACGCGAATTGGAATTCTGTAAAAACTTTTGTGAATCTAACAGTTTGTGATATCTGTTGCAGAAGGTGTATTCTTACAGAAACAGAGAAAGAGTTCCAAGAAACAAGAAGTGACCGTGGTGATAATCTACTTGTGGATTCTTAAAGAGCAAGTTAATTGCACTTACAAAGGCTGATCATATTTGCACATTGGGTGTAACTGAAAGATCAGAGGCTACAATCTTGTGAAGATTGGATTGAGGTTCCCTGTTGTGATTACAGAAAGAAGAGTGTGTTGTGTTCTTGACTTTAAGGGTGGCTCAAAGGGTCTGGACTACAGGAGAGGGGATTTTTACTGCTAGTCTGTTTGTATATACTTATATTTTGATTAGAGGGTTAGAGAGATGTTTTATATTTTTGACGTGAGGTCGCTATAAAAGTCTTGTTGTAAAAACCTTGATCATTATAGTGCATTGGCTTCCTGTGGTTGGAAGGACACTGGATGTAGGCTTGGCCGAACTAGTATAAAAATCCAGCGTTTGATCTTTCTATCCCTGCACTCTTTTATTCATTCGACTTCTTACTATACTAAATTGATTTAATTTCCACTGCATAAACATATATTTTCCTTACGTTTCAAGAAAGCTTTTAAAGGCATCCACTTTGCGAAAAAAAACTAAAGAAAACATTACTTTTACATTTCACCAATTCACCCCCCTCTTGGTGTGAGAAATCAAGCCATTCTATTTTCAACAATTATGACCTATGCACGCTGCCACATGATTGAAAATGTTTTTTTGCCCTTAAATCAGTATATAATACTGCCAAATCAACAACCTGGAGCAAATGTAATGGTTGTTTAAAGATCTTTCACAATTGACTTTTCAAATAATTTTTATACTTCACAAAGACCTAAAGTAAGGGCTCCTGGAGTTTTTCCCCTGAAATAGGAATTCTAAGAAGTGGTAAAAAAAATTGACCAAAAAAAAAATTCCCATAGCTATCAAAACCAAAAATCACAAATTAATAGTCAATATACACTATTGTTTACTATAACATCATTCACTTGTAATAGCTTTTGTTTATAGTTCATACTTCATAGTTTGGTTCTGGATATATAAAATGTCAAAACTCGACTACATTTGCTAGTTTTCTACTTTTTAAGTCTTGTAAAGTTGTAAAAATGATTACTATTTATTAAAAAAACAAAGGAGTTGATTGACATTAGAAAATGACAAAAAACGACGTTAATTGATGTCGAAAATTAGCAATTTCTGACGTCAATTAACGTTGAGAAATGCAATTTTTTATGTCAATCAACATGATCTTTTTTTCGACGTTAATTAACGTCTCTCGATATGACGTTGGTATTTTTTTGACGTTAAAGGCCGAAAAACACTGACACCAAATCCCTTTTTTGCACTAGTGGATGAGCCTACTACTCACCCATGCATGTTCTGCTCATGTACTTCCAATTGGTCCAACGTATATTGTTATTATATTACTTGAGATTTGACTAATCATTTGGCTACTACTCATCCCATTGACTACCTTTGTCATCTCTCTCACAAAAAAAACAAGCACTACTTTTTCTCTCACGGTTTTTAACTCTCTCTTCTCTCTCCTTTTTCTTTTCTCTCGATACTTAGAGCATAAAGCTCTGATACCACTATTAAGAAAATCTCACGATACACACAATCAAATATTTTCCTGAAATTGAGTCTTGTATTCATTTATAATTGAAGGACTTTAAATAGCCGTGACACTTACAATATTATGAGAATAAAAATAAAATATGAAAATAAAATATCAACTATCTTAAAAATAAAATATGTCTAATCTATCATAAAATGACATTGTACCTACATAAACCGAAAATCATAACTATGTATCCCTGTTTTATCTCTATCAAATCAAAATAAATATCACTAGACCCCAAAACTAATAAAATAAAATTTAAACAAAATTATTAATAAAACCCTAAACACAAAATTATTTATAATTCCTATTTTATCCCAAGAATATGAAGATATGATGAACTGCAAAGTTGTTTTAAACTGTGTCCCAAAATTCTAAAATTTTCAAAATTCCACTATTAGCTACTCTTTTTTGTATATTTTAATTAACTTTCTCCCATTTTTCTACATTTCAAAGATTTATTTCATTTATATTTTGAAAATTCTAAATTTTTGTTGGTGTTTTCTAACATTAAATATAGATTTTTTATGGTTTTAGATTTTACGTTTGTTATACGTTCATCTTCGTAACATTTAGAGTTTAGGGTTTATCATCTTTATAATTATCATGATACATACAAAAAAAAAAGTAAATCAAATATATCAACATATAATTTTTAAATGCATTATGAAGAGAGGAATGCAAACTTGGTAGTGTAACACAACAAACAGGAGGCAAAAGAGCCCGCATGATGAACAAGAGAGAACAAAGACAAACGGTTGGTGAAATTAACTCTATTTAAGGTTGGTGTAGGTTACGATGCTTTGTACAACTATAACTTATACTCTGGTAGCCACAATAGTAGTCAGAGTGTAAGCTACGGTTGTTTCATAATCGCAGTCTAAACCTTGCTAGAAGTTGTAAAAATCTCACGACGTCTTTGTAGACTATGTTTTTCTTAAAATCATAGCCTATATGTCGTTGTTAAATGTGATATTTGCACTAGTGTAGAGAACAACTAAAAGCATAGGCCTAGATAATAGGAAAATAGTCCAAAGAAAGGTATCCATACCACATTTGTGTTAGATTTGATGTATGTCCTAAATCAAATATGTCATGTTAATAATAATAAAATTTTGTTTATTATTATTTATTTCATTGTCATATGATAAGGTTCTTGAATAAAATTAAAGACTTATTATTATAATATAAATTATAATAATGAAAAATAAGTCTTACCTAATTTTAATTTAAATTGTTCTTGATCATAGGATCATTGAAGATAGAACATCATTAGCTTCGGATAATTCAATTATGTGTAATGATCTTTATCGGATAAAGATTAAAAGAACTCATTTTTTAAATTACACATATAAATGAATGGGAAATTCCTTTGAAAAAATATATTATTTTCTTAGACTTGAGATTATCATAAAAATTAACAAGTTATTTTTTATACTTTGATATAAGACATCTAACATTTCATGAAGTTAGGTGAATGATTATTAGGTATTATTAAATTCTTGTGAAATTAATTATTAATCAAGAAAAAATACATACCATTGGTAACGTGCTTGAGCTTTATAAAAATAAAGACCTTGGCAAGGGTGTTATGAATGAAAGAAGAAAGAAATTTCTTAACTCATTCATCACGTGTTAACTTATTACAATTTGACAGTTATATCATATATAGAGTTAACATAGTTATAAAGATAGAAGGAAATATTATATTAATCTTCTAGTGATTTTAAAATAAAAGACATGTCATACTATTCAGTCATTAAGGAGTGTTCGTAGACACCAACCTTGATTAATAAATTAATGAGTTAATTTATTATTGGTTTAGTAACGAACGTGAGGAGTCACATAATATAATGAATGTTCTAGTTTTTGTTAGACGGGAAATATATTATAGATTAAATTAAAGGGTTTAATTTTAATTCATTAATATATTTTCTCTAAGTGGAATATCAATTTATTTTTTGCTAACACCAAAAATAAAATTAATAAAAATGTAATAATATATAAAATTGATTAAGACATAATCAAAAGCTAGGTGACGCATGCTATATTGATAGTTCTCTCTTCAATGATTTTTTTATTTTATTGGTTTTCCCGTGGTTACATCTTCTTGTTTTACGGGTCAATTGACACAACAAATATCAGTTTCGGTGTGGATACACATGTAAGGCTTTCATGTTTGAGGGAAAAATTTCTTAAAATCATTAAGGTATTTTTCTTTAATTCTTTTATCTCCTTGGTATCTTCTTTAATTTTTTTTATCTCCTTGGTATCTAGTATGTTACCAAAATAGGTCTAATAATTAAGGTTGTGCACATTATGAATGCGATTTATAACCTTCCGGTGGTGTATTGACCCAATATAGTGCTTAAAATCTATTAGATGAGAGTACTTGAGAGATGAACATGAATAGGTATAAGTGTGGCTATAGGATACAAAATATGGGGAATGCGATGTTTCTATAATCATTTACATTGGCAATATTGTATTAGATTGTTATATAATTGTGATGGATTTACTACAAAGTGCAGGTAAAGCAGCATCACATACTATGGTCTAACGCTGCTAATGCTGAAACTTTGTTTTAAGGGTGTGTATGTACCTCTATATGAACGTGACAATCATGAGTGTTTAAAAACCACTAATTTACACACAAGCCATAGAAGCCTCAGTTGATGCTATATTTTAAGTAACTCATACTCAACAATGTTTACTTTCTTTCCCTCATTGGGTGTTGTTTTCAATCATGTAAGTTTATCATAGACATCCCCAACTCTATCCAAATTATCATAATTCGCTTTTTAAGGTTGGTTTTGTAAAAGAGAGATTAGATAACATAGATGTGGATTGAAATAATGCTAGTTTTACTGTGATTCTGGGTTATCATATTTATTTCGTTTTGGATTGAGCAAATCACAGTGACTAGTGCAGGGAAAATATTTTTTGATAGTGCAAATAGCACCAAAGAAAGTTTGAAAGGGGATTTTTCAAATGGGTGATGGAGGATAATCTTATGTAGGGATAACCAATAATTGTTTTAATGAGATAATTCATTTTTTTAAAGAATTTAAAATATTTTATCTCAAATTGGATTTGTTAGGTGATATAATTCAAAATAAATTGGAAAGCTAAACTTTTATTAAAATAATTAAATCGTTTAAAAGTAAAAAGAAAAAAAAATCAAATTTTATCTAAAAGAGTAAAAATTCAAATTGTTCGTATTACGTAAAGATAAAAGAGAAAGTGAAAATAAATGGAAAAATGAAGAGGTAAATGGAGAGAGAGATATGAAGGGCACAAGGGAAAGGGAACGAAATTGTAGGTGGCGCTTGTGTGTCCATCATCCATGGCGCGTATTCAAAATTCAGCACGTGGAACATTTGAGAATGAGAATTTTCGTCACGGTTTCTGCAGCTTAGGGCCCATTAACCGTGGATTTATCCTTGTTCAGCAAGCTACTTACATATACAAATGCTCACACAAACCCATATATTTCAAAGTTTGTAAATTAAACAGGTAAATGACAGGAAATTCTTCCATTAATTAATTGGTAACTTCCATGCATTAATTGAACAAATTAATGGAGGATAATTCCCCTAATGGCTATAAATGCATACCACCCACATTCCCAGGTTTCATTGTCCATACAAAAATTAAAACCAACACCATATTGAAGGAAATTTGACAGAATGAGTTCCCAGAAGAAAAGCATTCAGAATGTTGTTGCTCCTACGACAAGGCCACCTTCTAACTCCAGACCTCCAACCACTAGGACTAAGTTGCTATTTGTTAAACAAGTTGAAAATAATTTCACACTTTTTAATTTTGTTTATTTAAAAACATTTAATCTTTTTGTAAAATGTTAGAATCAACTATGTCAACTCTGATAGTGTTTCAATATAGATTTTGATAGAAATTTGAATCTTTTCTTTACGAAAACTTTTAGAGTTTTGAATTATAAGAGTTTAAATTGATTTTATCAGAATAACTTAAGGCTATTAATATCGTAATTTATGATTCACTTTCTCATTCTTGAATATGACACTATTTTTTTTTCAAACTGAATATTAGAATGATCTTTTCGTATTTTTTCATCACAACCCATCACCACTTGATAATAAACACTTTATTTATTCTTAAACCACTTCAAAATGATCTTAGCATTGTCTACTCTTTAATCACAAAAGATTTTTGTCTTATCAACTCTTGTAACAACAACTAACAACAAACACTAGAGACACTTCAATAAAAACAAACTCAAATGCAAAATTCGAAACACTCTACATTCGAAACACTCTAGCAAGAACACTTTGAAATGAGATTATCAAATTGAACCACCAAGGATTTGGAAATTGACTCGGTCAGAAAAAAAATGACATGACACTCTACCGTTAATCAACTCAGTTTTTTTTTAACGCCGTTTGTTTTTAAGGACGAAAAATTATGGTTTCCTAACAGATAAGGACCAAAAAGTACATTAGATTGAAATAGGGACAAAAAACAAAATCGTTTAATAGTTTAGAGACTAAAAACATATTTAACCCAAAAATTAATATAAAGGAAAAAAATATAAATCAATGTGATAAAGAAATAAAATTTGTGTTTTATTAAATAATAAATACATGATTAATCTGATTAAAATTAAAGCATATTAATATATATTTTATATTTTTAGTAGTAAATTAACAATAAGGACTAAAAAATTAGAAAGCGAGAAAGCGTGTAATTTTTAAAATAATTTCGATATAATCTACGCGAAAGCGAGAAGAAATTCCTTGTGTGTTTAATGTTTTGGGAGCGACCGCGTAATGTTTAATTCTGTCTAGCATGGCATTTACAAGAGAAATGACTAGCATGCCAAGGTTGGAACTATTCATGAAGGTTTCAGCTTCTGCCACTAACCTAGGAAGGCAAATATGAAAGGAGAGAAATATCAGAAATTTCTGTGCAAATTACCATTTCCATTTCTTGCGTAATTTCCATGCATTAAATGAAGGCTGTATATGAAGGCATGCTTTCTTATAAATATATAGTCGCATTGCCATGTTTTATCGGCATTCACCAGTGTTTGCAGAATTAATAGACATTGCAAATGGGTTCCCAAAAGCGAATTCAGGATGTTCTTGTTCCCACAACAAGGCCACCCTATGAGAGAAGCAAGTCCAAAACTTCAAGCAGTGAAGCCATAACCATTCACAATGTTCTTATCCATACAACAAGACCACCTCCTAAGATTAGTACCTCCAAACCTTCAACCACTCGACCCAATTGATTTCAAACCCCTACCAATGTTGCAGATTGATTTATATATGGCGAAGTGCAAGTTTTATTGAAGGTGGAAGAAAGCATGTCCTTCTATTTAGGGATCGGAGAATACATCAACTCAGCTAGTGTGATCGGATAATCCATCACAGCATAAATGTTCTTGTATTCATAATAGTGTCTGATTGTATTCCATCACAACTCATAATTGTATTCATAAGCATTACAATAGTGTTTTTTTATTCAAATGAATTCTTTTAATAAAAATCCTACTATATCTATGGGATCATTCCTCTATTTTGCCATTGTTAAATTGTTTGATTTTTTTAATTATTAACCAATTATACTATAAGTATATGTTTGACCTACTTCTCCCTACTCACTAGTAGAAATAAAAATATAATGAATATTCTCATCATTAAATTATATACGAGTTGAAATATGAAAATTTAGAGAACTTACATGAGCTTCTATAACTTAATTTATTTATGAGCTAATTATAACCTAGAACCAAATCAAATGAACTCCAATTCAAGTTTTGATTCATACAAACAAATAGTAGTTAAATTGTCTCTTTGATTTCTCTTGTATAAACCTTTTTGAAAAGTAAAAATAGGAAACAAAACTCCCGTTATTGTTGTTGTCGGCAATACCCCTTTCTAATGTACTTATACAACTTTAAGCTTTCACTCTCCAATAGTATACTGTAGAAGGAGAACATATTTAAAGACCCAAAGTATAAAACATTTATGCTATTTATTGGGTTTGCACACAAAGAAAGTTTGAAAGGGGATTTTTCTAATAGGGTATAAGGGCATTGAATTGAGAATGTTGATGGGGGACAAACCAATATATGTTTTAATGAGATAATTCATCTATTCAAGAATTTAAAATATTTTATCGCATATTAGATTTTTAGGTGATATAATTTAAAAGAAATTAAAAATAATTCTTTTATTAAAATAATTAAACGGTCTAAAATTAGAAAATTTCAAATTTTATCTAAAAAACTAAAAATTTCACATTGTTCGTATTATGTAAAGGTAAAATAGAAAAGTGAAAATAATGGGAAATGAAGATGTAAATGAAGAGAGATATACGAGGGCCACACACAAAAGGAAAAGGGCATGAAATTGTAGGTGGCTGGTGTGTCCATGCATGGCGCGTATTCAAAGTTCAACACTTTGAACATTTGAGAATGAGAATTTTCGTCACGAATTCTACAGCTTAGGGCAAACTTGTTATCTGAAGTTACATAAACTTTTATACTTATTGTTAATTACATGATTGGGCCCCATTCACCGTGGATTTATCCTTGTGCAGCAAGCTACTTACATATACATATACATATGATCACGCAAACCCTTATATTTCAAAGTTTGTAAATTAAACATGAAAATAACAGGAATTTCTTTGTATATTACACCATAAATCATTTGGTAACTGCCATGCATTAATTGAACAAATTAATGGAGGCAGGTTCACCTAGAATGGCTATAAATACATACCACCCACATGCCCATGTTTCATTTTCCATACACAAATTAAAACCGACACCAAATTAAAGCAATTTTGACAGAATGAGTTCCCAGAAGACAAGCATTCAGAATGTTCTTGCTCCTACGACAAGGCCACCTCCTAACTCCAAACCTCCAACCACTGGGACTAAGTTGCCTACTGTCCAACAGGTTTTTGCTAGAAGGCCAAAATGATCTCATGCCATTAATTTTGTTGTACGTTCAAGATGGAATCAGTAGCTTTTATGAAGGTCCAATGTTTGTTTGTTGTATTGTATAAACATTTTCATTAATAACATCAGTATACCAATATTCTATATTTCGTTTTAGCTAACGATGTGCACAGATGATGAGTCATAAGTACTTAAAGTGATTTTTTTATTAAATTGCCTGGTATATTTATAGATGCAAATGGTGTTACGCTTTCTCTTTACTATTCTAAGAATATTGGAAAGTGATGAATTATAATGGTTTATTGTTATTAATTATTGGTACGAGTTTCATAAATTCTAATTAACAAATGGTTAATAATGTTCCCTTTCTCGGATGGATTTTGTTGTGAGTGCCAACTTGGAAGCCTAGCCCTCTTGGTACCGTCCTGAAGGCACACATATTAGCGTATTTGGTTGTTAGTTATCACGTTTGTGTAGGCGGACGCTTAAGGTCACATTGCGGACTAATACTATATTGCGCATACATTCTTTATTCTTTGTTATTGGATATATCTTTTAGAAAAAAATGGATGACTCTGTTGATCAACAAGACAGAATGAATTGGTTTAAAATGTTTTTTTGTTAAATTTCCTTTCTTGAAATTATTTTAAGAATACTTTGAGTTGGAAACCATAATGCAATTAAAGTGAAAATCTAATTGTTTCGGGTGTAAGGTCGAGTATCTCTGCAAAGCACATCTTCACACTTTACTCTAAGCTGACTTAGGTAATTTTAAATATTTTTAATTAAAATCCTAAAATTCTTTGTTGTTTTCACTTCAAACTGTTTGGGATACCGGTAAAAGACACATTAGTAAAACAAGAGGATTTTAACATGCCTATTATGTTTTGGTTGACAAAAAATCAAAGCACAATCTGACTCGGTAACATTTTTGAAATTCTCGCTAATGTATATAGCTTGTTCTATTTTAACTAATGTCATAGGTTAGAAATGTAAAAATAACAGAAAAGGACATAAACTAAAAAAATTATTATTTTCTTAGAATATATTTAAGCCTTATCTATTCTATTTTATACGCAGACTAAAACATTAGTGAGATGTTAAAGAAATAATGTCAAAGACAAGGCAACTTAAAACACAAGAAAGAAATTGAGCGTAACTTTTACAATAATTTCGATATAATTTACGGGAAAAGCGGGAAGATATTCCAGTGTGTTTAATCTTCTTTTAGGAGTGACCGCTTAACTTTTAGTTTTCTATTATCTATAATTTTAAATGTTTTCGCTTTTAATTTAACTTTTCAAATCTCATTTTACGTTGGTTCTTCCTATAACAATTTTTTTTTTCTCAACATGAAAAAAAAATGTAAATAGTGAAAATATCAGAAAAGAAAATGCAAATACAGAGAAGGATATTAGGCACCACCACTGGTTCCAATGACCAAAAGTGGTATTTTGCCGTGTCCTTGGCGCGTTTTCAAACTTCGGATAGTTGACAATGAGAGTTTCGTCAGCCTTTATTTCTACACATTAGAAACTGCAAGGTGCCATGAAGGCACTTACAACAAAAATTACTACATCAGAATTGCAAGGTTGGAACCGTTCTTGGTGAAAATTCTTGAAAATTTCAGCTTCTGAACTATACATCTCTCAAACAAACCCTAGGAAACGGCAAATATGAAACGAAAGAAATAGCAGAAATTTCTGTGCAAATTACCATTTCCATTTCTTACGTAATTTCCATACATTAAATGAATGCTGTATATGAAGGCGTGCTTCCTTATAAATATAGTCGCATTGCCATGTTTTATCGGCATTCAGCAGTGTCTGCAGGATTGATAGACACAACCCACACCGATTGGAATTACTTAGCCATTGCACAATGAGTTCCCAAAAGCGAATTCAGGATGTTCTTGCTCACTCAACAAGGCCACCCTCTGAGAGTAGCAAGTCCGAAACTTCAAGCAGTGGAGTCATAACCATTCATAATGTTCTTATCCATACAACAAGACCACCTCCTAAGATTAGTACCTCCAAATCTTCAACCACTCGACCAAATTGATTTCAGACCCCTTTTATTATATATAAACCAATGTTGCATATTGGTTTATATATGGCGAATTACAAGTTTTATTGAAGGTGGAAGGAAGAATGTACTTCTATTTAGGGATTGGAGAATACATCAGCTCAGCTAGTGTGTTTGTTTATTGCATTTGTTGATTTATTCCATCACAGCATAAATGTTCTTGTATTCATAATATTGTCTGATTGTATTCCATAACTCATACTTGTATTCATAAGCATTACTCGCAGACTAAATGTTCTTTTGTCATACGGAGACTAAATATTTTTGTTTCCTGCGATTTTAATTCCCTGAAAAGTATGTTACTCGATATTAGGAAAACCTCTAAAAAACTATGGAAAATCACTGGAAAAAGCTGCATCATTATTAGCGGAGGTTTAGCTAGAATCGTTGAAATTAGCAGGGGTTTCGCTAGAATCGTTGAAATTAGCGGGGGTTTTGCTAGAATCGTTGAAATTAGTGGGGGTTTTGCTAAAACAGTCGGATTTAGCGGCGGTTTTACTGAAACCGTCGGAATTAACAGGGTTTTGCTAAAACCACTGGAAATGTGCCCAGATTATTATTTTTTTTAGTTTTTTTTTGTAATCACTACAAAAGTCTCCAATTTTAGTAAGGGTTATTTTTAACATTATCGGGGTTTTAACCCCCGAAAAATACGTTTCCAGGGGTTACAGGAACCATTGGAAAAACCACCGTCACAATCTTATCAGCGGTTTTCTGTCAATTTCCAGGGGTTTTGGGAACCGTCAGAACTAACTGGGGTTCCTTAAAACCGCCCCTATTACTAGGGGTTTCTGGGAAACCGCCGGCACCCACTGGGTTCTGCAAACTGTCCCTTTTTCAGGGGTTTCTGGAGAACTACCGGAACTAACCGGGATTCTACGAACCGCCAGAAGTAGCTGGGTTCGAAAATTTTCTGGGGTTTTATTCAAAACGGCCGGAAATGCATACAGATTTTTTTTTGGTTGAAATTGGAGAATTTCTTAATTTTGATGCATCAGATACCTATCTAGCAGTATAGTAGTTTATGCTAATAAAATCAAATGAATTAATAAGCAATATGGAATGCTTGTTTGTAAATTTTGGATAATCTCCTTTTGTTAATGGATTCATAAACCTTTAATGGAACAAATAAATTATTTGATATTCATACTTTATTACTAACTATATATAACATTATCATTAGTGCAGTAGACATCTAGGTATCAGGATGCATTATACTTCTGCTTACAATGACTTTTACCTTTTTTGTTTCTTTTTAACATAGATTTTTCATGCACCTTAGTTCCCACACAACAGAATAAAAGTAAGAACTTTATAGCACACCATTTTAATTGTATATATCAGTTTTGAGGATAAGGATATATAGAGAAGTACTTTACCATCCGAAAGTAGCCTCTCGATCAAGTTTGTTTTCAGAGAATGGCACACTCCAAACAAAATTCAATGTTATGCCATTTTTGAATTCTCTGCACAATTTTGTTATAAAAAATTAAAGACAAAGAATCTTAAATGTCCATAACAATGTATTCTATGATGCAATGCATGTATGAAAGTCTACTCTAGCCTAACAACGAGTAGTATAAAGTTAGAATGCTAAATGAAATACAAATTTGAAATGTATGCACATGGATAATTCACTACTACAAAATAAGAAAAACACAGCACTGAATACAGTTATTTAAATAAGTACTATCTATAAAAATATCGAACAATAGTGTTTTTTAAAAGGGTTATATATTGTGATACCCTTATATCAAGGGACAATAGACGCTATTTATGATGTATTTTTATTTTAAAATTTTAAAAAATTCTAGTTGGATGTATTTTTATTTTAAAAATTATAGTTGTGTACATTCAGGTTTCATGTTGTGCAATTCGTCTCTTTGTTCTCCATTTCTTCTCCGACATTCTCCATTGCTTCTCCAGCGTTCTCCCATTGCTAGTTTTAAGATAATGATAATCCATTGTTTAGGGTTTTTTTATTTGACTTAAAGATTCTTCCAAAAATGAAAAAGTGTGTTCTTTTAAACAAATGCTTTACAATGATTCTTATGGTAAGATTTGCATGTGATATAAAAATACCCTTCAATCAATCTTGGTATTCACATAGACTATGATTTATTTCTTTAGGCTTTATTATGTTTTTCCTTATAATTTTCAGATTTTTCATGAAAAAGTGAAAACTGAGTTAAATTCTTAAAGGTACAAAATTTGTTGTGCAAATTTATATCTGCTGTATTTGTGCACCTCACAATAAGTTAAATACAATTATAAAATAAAATATGATATAATGGAAAGTCTGCATATTGGCCATGTTACTATTGTCCAATCTGCAAATTCTGCAAAAAAGTTTTAACAGTAGCAAAAAAGAAAGTCACAAATTCATCACATGCTATTTACAGCACCAACTTGAGGATATTGGTTACATAATTTTCTTGAAGGTATCAAATTTCACAAAAATTTACCAAGAATAACAAGACAGTTATAAATTCTGAAGTCTTCAAAAAAAATTTCAACACTATTAATTAATTTCCCAGGAAAAAGCCTGAAAAAAAAACTCAAAGTGTCCTCGGCACCTATTTTATTATGTCATTTCACCCGAAAGTTATCTGACCTTCACCCTGTCAAAGACAATAAAAGTTTTTTAATGCACACTCAGATGTGAGTGATCATGAAAGAATTAAAAGTAACTGTAATTGAAAAAGGTCTCTACTTAAATTAGATGCAACAGAAAACATTATGTTGTGTTCTATCAAATGCAACGATGAAATTCAAATTTATCAAACATGTTCCTTCACCAGAAAAATTGGGTTTGAACCAAAACATTAACTCTGAAGATGAGGATTACCCCAATATTTTGACTATAAAAATGAGATCTCAAGCAAGAACAGTGTTATACAAAGCTCGTGTTGTATATTCATTCTACGAATCAAACATCACTATGCACAAAAATAACCAATACCAAATTAAATTTAATTAATCCACAGCCTCGCTGGAAGATCGTTCGAATTGCGGCATTATCCAGATCATAATATCATACTTTATTAAATTAAATTGTTGTATAAAACAAGTTACAACCATTATCTTACCATAAATAATAAAACCATTATTAATATAGAAATTGTAAGAGCAAGTATTTATGGATCAATAATTGTAAACCCTAACCTGTGAGAAATTTCTCCATTGAAAGAAATTATGACAAAACTGGACAAGGTGATTTGAGCGCAAAATTAAAAAGAGATAGGGAGAGAAAAAGAAATGAGTGAGAAAGAGAATGAATTACCTTATCAGAAACTGAAGGGGAGGAGGGAGTAGAAGAAGGTTTTGGAGAAGAAGATTCCATCTGGGACATTCTATTTTCAAGAGCGTCAACGCGTTCCCAGCAACGGTTAAGCACAAAACGCTGAGCCTTCACGTCATGCAAAACGGATAGGGACATATAGGCGTATGCCGTTGTGAATCCAAAGCCGAAGCATAACAATCGACTTCTTGACATTCTTTCTTCTCAATTCGGAACCAGCTCAAATTTGAAGACGGTGCGATGGAGAAAGATGGATAGGTAATTTTGTTTAAATTATATAAAGCTGTGGTAAAATTATTAATAGATATGAAATTTAAAATAGTTTATAATAAAATATATTGTTTGAGTAATATGAATTAAAATATTTTAAAAAATTATTAAATTAATTTAATTTAAATTTAGAAACTTTTAAATTTTACATAAAATAAAATAAAAATTATAAATTTTTCATATTTTTAAATTCATGTGTTTTTCTTGTACTATATATATCAGTGAAAAAATATATCTTTAGTTAATCGTTGATTTAATGTACTATATCGTTGATTAATCATTAATTTTCTAATTGTAAAATATTTTTTATTTGTGATTTTTTTAATGTTTGTTATGATTATTTTTTATTATCGAGGTTGTATTTTTTTTTAAAATGATGTAAATATTTCAACAAATATTAATTAGGATTGTTTTATTTTTTTTTCTTATATCAACTAACAAAAATTTTCAATTGTCATCGATTAAAAAATCAATGAAACCTTCCACTAGAAAGTTTGTAAAAATAATCTTGATGATCGCGGTTTACATAAGTATTTTTTTAGTTAATGGATACTGTAAAAAATTTTAGTTAACATCCATAAAAAACGGCAACAAATATGATAAAAAAAAGAAATAACTCTAATGAATGTCAACATAGATTATTTGACTCAATATCTATTAGAAACAATTTTCGCAAATATTTATTTTAAAATATATATATATATATTTTGATGATACTTGTAATGAATTTTGAAAAAAAAAAATTGACTAAAAAAATATTACCAATATTAATATTTCTTTTTGTCATTAACAACTATTTAATCTTATATACGGGGAAGATGTTTTGAAATTTTATTTTATTGATTTCAACTACTTTGGACATAAAAAAAATATTTGCAATTTCAAAAATATGTTTAGAATAATAGTTTGATTTTGTAATTTTTTATGAAAAAATAACTTGTTGTGTGATAAATTAAAAATTTATATCTTATTATTAATGTTGTATGAACTAAGTATATCATACATAAATTTTGTTTTTCATGTAATTAAGGCTTTTTCTCTTTTAAAATGAAATTAGCTCTGGTAAAACCATTTTCTTGGTAAAGTCATGACATTTTACATTTTAACTTAGAATGTTTTGACGTTTGAGAAGTCTAAGAAGGTGATTGTTCTCAAGAAGAGCAAAAAGAATGTCCTCATGAGCACGTCGGAGGACCTTGTAATATGATTAAGGATGAAGAGTTTAAATAGTGACAAGAAACATAAAAATAAATAGCATAGGTTTTTCTAGACTTGTATTTTGATTATTTTAGTTTTTAGTTTTTCTCTCTTTGTTAGTTTGAAAGAAGCTTATATATTCTTTTTTTGTATAAGGTGCAAGCAACGTGGAACTTCACATAACTTGGACTTAAAAGAAAAAAGAATAAATAAGTTTTTTTCTCTTTTAGTTGCTTGTATTACAAGTTATCTCATGTATAGTTTTAGTTTTGATGTTTAGACTAGTTAGGTAGCTTATATTCCCATAAAATGTTGTAGAATTAATTAAGAGATTGGGACTTAAAATAGCCTTGAGAGTTGTTGTCCATACTTAAAGGTCTCCAAGTCCCACATCCTTTAGTTTTGTCCATCTACTTCATCTCCTGCTGTTATATAAGCAACCTAAGGTCTCCTTTGTGCATACACCTTTTGAACACCTTTGAATTTCAATATAAAGAATGTTTTTCATTCAATTGCATTACTTCTTTAAGATATAATTTTGTCTTAGTCTAAACTTGGGTCTTATCTTGTGAAGAATAAGTGGCGATTCTCCTTACCATTTATCTTGGATTCTTTCAAGTGGCATGCCTTCCAAATCATAAGTTTCCTTTTCTTTATCTCTTACATTTTTAGTCTAGTCTTTTTAATTCCATTTCTTAATTGTTCTTTTAGTTCTTAGGCCTATTTCTGTTTAGGCATGTTATTCCATATCATGTGGTATCAAAGCCTGGTTTTGATCCAAGGACCTATGTGGGTTATGAGGCACCCTTCTATCTTGAGTCACTAGTAAAAAATGGGATTAGAAAGCGCAATATACGCTTCAGTTTAAGCGAACCCGAAGCGTATAATAGTGCGGTGGCAGAGTCGTAATAATAGCTTAAATATATGCTTTGATTGTCCCATGACCAGTGCCTAAAGCATGCTACTAACTCGGTTCTACGTAAAACCGAGGCATAAAACTCTGCCCAAACCTGCTCCACTGACAGCTGTTGGGTTTGATAAGAGCTACTAACTCGATTGCCCAACAACCGATGCCTAAAGGGCACTACTAACTCGGTTCTAGGCGAAACCGAGGCATACAACTCCTGCCACCTAACTCGGTTCTGATGAAACCCGAGGCATGATGTGGTCTTTGATTTTTTCATTTCCACAACCCAACATCTTCTCTGTCCGTGCTCTCACATTAACTCTTTATTTTCACTTCTTCTCTGTCTGTGCTCTCTCATTCTTCCTCTCTTCTTCGTGCTCTCACTCCCCTCGTGCTCTCACTCTTCTCTGTCTGTGCCTCCGCCGCTGTACCTCCTCCGCCGCTCCAGATCGCCATCGCCAAGCCGCTCCAGATCGGCGAGCCCTCCGTCGTTGCTGCCTCCGCCGTTGCTGCCTCCACCGCTCTAGATCCACCGCTCCAGATCGCCATCGCCAAGCCGCTCCAGATCGGCGAGCCCTCCGTCGTTGTTGCCTGCCTCCGCCGCTCTAGATCCACTGCTCTAGATCGCCATCGCCAAGCCGCTCTAGATCGACGAGCCTCCACCATTCTTCCCCTCCGTTGTCGCCGCCGCCCTAGACCGGTAATCTTCCTCCAGCAGTCGAAGCCCTGTGTGATTGGAAACCCTAAGGGAGCTTCCTGGTTCGTTGCAGAAGGTGTTCATCTACTCGTGTTCTTTTGCTTTTGAGGCCAGGCCAGTGAAGACTCACAATCACAAGCACTTTGGGTTTCTGAAATTGGGAAATGTTAGGTTTGTTTTGATCTCGGATTGGGATTGGGATTTTCCGGTTGTGTGAAAAACATTGACTTGCACCACTTTGTTTCTTATTGCTGAAACAATTTCTTGTTGCTGAAACAATTTCTGGTTACTGAAACAATTTCTGGTTGCGTACTGAAAAACAGGTTGCATCTGAAAAAAAAATAGGATACTGCCTCGGTTATGTAAGAATCGAGGCATACACTACAAGAAATGCGCTTATTACCTCCTCTGTCCCCATTGCCACACCTCCTTCCTCGAACTAATGGACTCTCCCTTCTCCCAAAACGATGCCGAATCACCCCTCTTTGACCTCATTTTCCAGGACGCGCTCTTATTCCTCTCCCCGAAGCCCCTCCCCGCCAAACGCCACCCTTTCCCCTCCATCAACGTCACACCCTCGGTCCTTTTCGCGCTCGACCCCAACGACTTCGTTTTCTTCGCTGTGTGCAAAGACCAATTTTCCCTCTTTGACGTCGAGGCCAAATAGTTGCCCTACAAACACCTTTACCATGCTAGTTGCATCACGCCGTGACTCGACCTCCACGCGTCGTGCCCGTTGTGCAGACTTCGCCTTGAGGAAGAGGCGACACAGGAGGAGGAAGACGAAGGTAACGGCGTGGTGGCGGAGATTTGGAGGGAGCCTCGAGGTGCCCAAGCGCCTTTGCTATACGGTGGTGCTCTGTCTTTTCTTTTCTTTGTCTTGCATCTCTTTTTTAGTGCTAAATTAGACTAAAATTCTGCTCTGATCAACTAGCTTCACTGTAATAATTATGAGAATGAAACTCCAATTTTGATTGGAGTTCGAGATGACCATTGGAGAGAGTATAGAATTTTAGTTCGGTTAATGTGTGTGTGTTATAATTGTTGAGGAGTGTTATTGATGACCAATCCTAATTTTAGTTCGGTTAATCGTGATGGGTCTGTCCAAGGAGAATCTGAAAGGTCTCATACTGGCTTTGGTGTCAAGTGGGTTCATTGGGGCAAGTTTCATTATTAAGAAGCAAGGTCTCAGAAGAGCTGCAGCAGCTTCTGGTGTCAGGGCTGGTCAGGGAATTTCTTATTTTTCTTATTTTTCCTTTAACAATTAGAATTTCTATTTGGAAGCTTGTATTTGGTTATACATGATTTTGTTTTCTTTGCCATTTTGCAGGTTTTGGTGGGTATTATTATCTCTTGGAGCCACTCTGGTGGGTGGGAATGATCACAAGTAAGCTTTCAGTGTTGTTTTAATTTTGTTTTTATGCTTAAAACTTTGTTTTTTAACATGGCAGGACGGGGCTGCTAGATTCTAGATTTTCTTTTACCTTTTGTCTTGTATTAATAATTGGTTTTGATTTTATCACTTAATTGTCTGGAGTTAATTGGATTTTATTTTTAATAAATTTTTTGAATCTGGTAAGTTAGGATCAACTGACTCGTTTTACATTGTGTAGTGGAACCCGAATTTCATGTTTTACATGCTTTATTATTAGCTAGATGCAAATATTTGTTTGTCATGGTCCTTTTTTCTTCATCTGATTTCTTGCAGAACCTGTTTCTGTATGGTTTAATGTACAATGTAGTTTTATCTTCAGTGGCATGCCATTGAAGTTCCAGACACTACACTGTAGTTTGCAATTCTGTTATCTCCGCTTACATCAGAAACAGGAGAAATTGGAGACCATGCAACTAAAATCTCAACCCCTGGAGCAGCTAAATCAGGCTGCAAAATCAAGAAATGGTTAGAATAAGCAAACTGTTTCTTTGAAAATACTGTTTCTTTGTCCTTCGGTAATTACTGTTTCTTTGTCCTTCGGTAATTACCGAAGGCTTTTGCCCTTCGGAAATTACCGAAGGCTTTTGGCCCTCGGTAATTACCGAAGGCTTTTGGCCCTCGGTAATTACCGAAGGGCAAAAGTCTTCGGTAAATGTTAGCGACAAGGGATTTACCGAGGGCTCTTTGGCCGTCGATAAGCCGTCTGTAAATACCCTTTTCCGACGGCTTCTGGCTATTTCCGAGGGCTTATGGCCTTCGGTAATGCCCTTCTTTCTTGTAGTGATATTCCTATCTGGTTTTATCTTAGTCCATGACCGAGGCATAAAGTCTGTCCTTTTTACCTCGCCCACATATGCCTCGGTTGTAAAACTGATGCCAATAATAAAAAATAACCGGTGTATTTTCTTCTTATTGTACTAGTGAGTGAAGATTGCAAGTGAGTTGGAGTGATCCTTCCTTTCTTCTAGCCAAAACTATGAGCATTGAACCAAGGAGAGTGCTACTGTTTTTTGAGTGATTTTGCTGTTGTTTCTAACCTATTTTTGTGTGAGTTTTCTTACTATTTTTTATTAGAAAAATGTCAACAAGTTCAAGGCATTCTTCCTCCAAAGGAGATAACATTCATGGAAGCACATATAGCAAATTAGACATAGAGAAAGCCTTCAAGCACATCCAAAAGCAAATTGATCTTCTCAACCATAGAATGGAGAAGGAGTTTAAGATGAAAGGAAAGCAAGAATATAGACATCAAGAGCACAAGTATTTTACTCATGGTCATGGCCTTTCCAAGAAGCATCAAGAAGATAAAGCTTTTGACCAATGTCTTCCATTACCAAAGCTCAAATTGCCTTCCTTTCATGGAGAAGAAGACCCTAACATTTGTTTAGATTGGATAGCTAATGTAGATAATATTTTTGCTTTGTATAGTATAGATGAAGTATTTCATGTAAAGTTAGTTTGTTTAGCTTTAGAGGGATACGCCAAACAATAACTTAATAGGAGAAACTTAACCACCATGGGCTCACTCGCGAGCACATGGGAACTTTTTAAAAACATTATAATCCAACGCTTCGTACCTCCTCACTACTTTAGGAAACTCTTGCTTAAGCTCCAACAACTTAGGCAAGATAGACGAAGTATGGAGGAGTATGCACGTGAGCTCAAAGTGCTTATACACCATATGAACACCATCGAAAATAAACAAACAAAAATAACAAGGTTTATTAGTGGACTTAATAGCAACATCCAATATATAATTGAATTCCATGATGATGAGAATTTATATGTAGTGGTTCATAGGGCCATGAAAGTAGAGAAGCAACTCTTGCAAAAAGAAGCTTATCACAACAAATTTTTAAACTCTTCAAGAGATGCTTTCTACAAATCCTCATCATCAAAGGATAAAACCAAGGATGTTTCTAAGGAGCCTATTAACAAATCTTGCCCTCATTCTCCTTCTAACCATCCATCTTCTCAACCTAAATCCCCTTCTAGAGCAAGTCATATTATATGTTTTAAATGTTTAGGACATGGTAATATAGCTTCTACCTACCCCAACAAAAAGGCAATGTGCATTAGGGATGAAGCAATTGTCACCAATGAGTCGCCCTCTTCCTCACCTTTACACACTTATAGGTCTTCTTCCTCATCAAATAAAGAAAAAGAGAAGGTCATGCTTAATTGTCTAAATAAAGACCATCGCGATAGAAAAGAGAATAGAGTAAAAGAAGAGAGGAAAGAAAGAAACGAGAGAAAAAATGAAGAAAATGAGAGAAAAGAAAGATAGGAGAGAGCAAAGAAAGAAAAAGAAGAACTTGTGAGAGAAAAAGAGAAGGCAAAAGTTCTAGTTACAAAGGAAGTGCTACTAAAGCCACCTTCCACTCCCATCATTCTAACGGATTCAAGCACATTCAAGGGAATTTTTCAATCCTTCCATTTTTCTTCTATTATTAAGATTTATTCCTTTTCCAAACTCTTTTGCAAAAAATATCACACCTCTTTCATCCCTTATATCCACTTCATCACAAATCATTTCTAAACCACATATTGAGTTAATGTTTTCTTTTTTACACTTAACCCAAGACAAAAATAAACATTTTTCTAAAAAAGGATTCCTAGTTTTCATTAAGCAAATAATTCTAATTCGACGAAGCCTTCTTTTAATATTTCTTGTCTATATACATTGTTTAGAAAACATCAATTCATTCACAAAATGTTTAATGTTTTTTTGTAGGTTAACATTTGATCCAAGAGTAGTTCCTTTGGATTATAAAAGAAATAAGTCACTAATGTCTTTTTTTTGCAGGTTTTTCAAGATTCGAGGTCGAATCATCTCCAACCTGGGGGATGATATGATCATAGATAGAGCAAGGATGAAGAGTTTAAAGAGTGACAAGAAGCATAAAAAGAAATAGCATAGATTTTCTTAGGCTTGTATTTTGCCTATTCTAGTTTCTAGTTTCTTTCTCTTTGTTTGGTTGTAAAGAAGCTTATATATTCTTCTTTTCTTTAAGGTACAAGCAATGTGGGACTTCACATAGCTTGGACTTAAACAAAAGAAGAATAAATAAGTCTCTTTTCCTTTTAGTTGTTTGTATTGCAAGTTATCTCATATATAGTTTTAGTTTTTATCTTTAGACTAGTTAGGTAACTTATATACCTTAAGAGGTTGTAGAATTAAGAGATGTGGGACTTAAAACAACCTTGAGAGTTGTTGTCCAGACTTGAAGGCCTCAAAGTCTCACATCCTTTAGTTTTCTCCATCTACTTCATCTCCTAGTGTTATATAAGCAACATAAGGTCTTCTTTATACATACACCTTGAACACCTTCAAATTTGAATATAAAGAATGTTTTACATTCAGTTGCATTACTTCTTTGAGATAGAATTTTGTCTCTTAGTCTAAATTTGGGTCTTATCTTGTGAAGAACAAGTGACGATCCTCCTTGGCATTTATCTTGGATCCTTTCAAGTGGCATGCCTTCCAAACATAATTTTCCTCTCCTTTCTCTCTTACATTTTTCGTCTTTTTAATTCCATTTCTTAATTGTTCTTGTTTAGTTCTTAGGCTTATTTTTATCTAGGCATGTTGTTCCATATCACCTTGATACCTCAGATTTAGAAGAAAAGCTTGAGGAAGAAGCAAACCTCTACCTTATGGCAGAAAACGTTGACTACTCATCACACGACTCTAATGAGGTGGTAGATTTTAATGATTTACATTCCGTAGTACAAGCTTATAATGAATTATTTTCTAATTATTTGAAACTTTCTAAAGCTTTAAAAAATATGAGAAAACAAAAAAAAATTTTTTAAAGAAAATGAGTGCTTCAAGAATAATTTGATGTCATTGAAAGATGAAGCCAAATTGTTAAAATAAAGCAATAACAAACTGAGAGAGGAGCATATGGAGGCTAAGCATGAAATAAAAAAATCTCATTCAAAAGAATGAGAGATTTATGAAAAACTCAACAATTGTTGAGGATACGAACGCGTTGAGGCTATTTTACTAGAAAATGACACTTTACATAAAGTGTTGAATATAACATATGAAGGCAACGAACGTCTAAGGCTCCTTATTAAGGGATGTAAACATCCCTATGAAAGGAAAGGTTTAGGTTGTACTGATAAAAACCCTAGTCATGCATCTACAACTAAAACTGCTTATTTTGCAAGGTTAAAAATTATGGTTACACGTATACTTCTAAAAAGGAAAAAGACGCTAAAAGCTAACAAGAAAGGATCTAATTCAAATGGGTACCTAAAGATAAAATCATTTTTCTTGTAGATATGCTTGACTGCAGAAAGGAAACCCCTCTCATGGTACTTGGATAGTGGGTGCTCACGTCACTTAACGGGAGAAAGGTCTTTGTTCCAAAGCTTGTGGAACAAGAAGAGAGACAACATGACATTCAAAGGAAATAAAAAAGGTAAGATATCATAATGGTATAAACATTTCCTCTTTTATTGATAGTGTTCTTCTTATAGAAGACCTTAAACATATTATGCTTAACATAAGTCAATTATGTGATAGTGGATGTAATATTATCCTTAAAAAAGACTAATGTAAAGTCTTAGACCATCAAGGTCTACTTGTATTTTCTATCAATAGACAATGTAACTTGTACAAGATAAATCTATATGAATTGCATGGTCAAAGTGTTTTATGCTTGGTATCTATAAAAGACAAGGCAATTTCATGGCAAAAGAAATATGGACACACAAATATGGACGCGAAAATATGAGATTAATTTCAAAGTTGCATTGTCATAACCTCGTAAGAGGGTTGCCTAATGTATTGTAATACTTGCATTAAAGACAAAACATGGCAAGGAGTCTTTTAAAAGAAAAAGTTTCAAAATGTCATTTCTACTTAAAAACCTCTAGAGCTGCTTCATAGACATCTATTTGATCCTACAAGAACCGCTCTGTAGGTGGTACACGCTATGGGCTGGTAGTCGTTGTTGACTTTACTAGATGAACACGGATAAAGTTCTTGACCCATAAGGATAATGCTTTTGATGTTTTCTATAAACTGTATAAGAAGGTTGAAAATGAAAAGGGTTGTAAGATAGTGTCAATCATAACTGCTTATGGAGGAGAATTTGAAAATAATCTTTTTTAAAAAATTTGCAAAAACTCTAGCATAAACCATGATTTCTCATTTCCAAGGACACCATAACAAAATGGGATTGCTAAGAGGAAAAATAGATCTTTACGAAAAATGGCCAAAACTATGTTAAATTATTTTAGCACTCCTAAACACAACCTTATGTAACATCCCAATTATGAGAGCCACTTAAGCGTAACAATATTAAAGAATTTCGCTAAAACCATAATGTAATTAAAATTTTCCTTTCAATATAGGTATTACAACTTTAAATATTAATTATCCAAATCCAACACGAAAATAAATAGCTTAATACAAATCTTTAATCCCTTTCACAAAGTAAATAAAGACTTTAATCAAACTCCTACTGCAAATCCCTCTCTCGTCAATCACGTTGCTTTTGTATCATCTGCACACCTATTTGAGCTCCTATATAACACACATTATACGATCATCGCCAACTCAAATCTGTTGATTATATTATCAAATTATGGTTATTTAACTACTATTCTACAACACTCTTCACATATATCTTTATAAGGTAATATACACATTAATTTTTCCTAATAACTACTCTTACTAAAAGAAAATCCACGTACCACTTGTATAAACTATCACCTATTTTATTACCCAACACTTGTTCCAACCAATTAGATATGCATAGACTTGTATTAATTTCTTAGGTCTTACATTCTCCCCAACTCCAAAAAATTTTGTCCTCGAAAATTGGATTACCTACACGGTTATTCATTTAACCTAAATCTGAAATCTCTTAACCAAAAACCATGCTAACCCATCCGACATATAGCTACACTAAGGGTTAATCAACATTAAACAAGGTCTCTAAGACTATAACTAGAGTTGTCAATTTGATCCATGACCATGGGTCAGCTTTAACCCACTCTTGTAAAGGCCGCATTTTGGGAAGCTCCTCAAGTGGGGGCCAAAAAAAACTCCAACCCCTAAAGTCCCCTCTCAAGAATTAGGGTTAGGGTTAAGGTCGGTTTAACCCTACTACAAAACTTCAATTAACTTTTAGAAACAATATCATTTATATATACATATAAAATTATATATTTTCTTAGATAGTTTAATATATTATAATTTTATTATATTTAAATCAATATTTTTATATCATACTTATTATTATAATATTAAATAAAATATATAATAACTTTTCATATTTTTTGACTTTTATATATTAAATAAAATATACAATTTATATTTTTATATTATATTTATATATAACAATTCTCATGTATAAAATAATATTTTATATATATTTTTCATATATCACCATGATTACGTCAAATATTTATTGATTTTATTAATGGTTAATTATTGTAAAAAAAAATATATTATATAATTACGTTTAATGTGATAATTTTGCATTGACTAATAAAGCCTAAGAATACATTAAATTATATTTTTTAGAATTAATTTGACATTTAAGTTAAAGTTCAAACAATAATTTTTCATTAAGTTATATTTACTAAAAAATTGATCTCAAACTATAAATGGTAACGTTAAAGCTTTGTTTGATAAAGTTAATTGAAAAGGTAACTGAAAAATAGTTTATAGTCATTATTGAATCAAAATTAATATTAAATAATCATATATTTTAAAAAATTTAAATTATTTTATTTATTTATTTTAAACTTTAATAATCTAACATCTTAAATTGAATTTCAAATAAATATTCTTCTAAAATATAATTAAATAATTCAAACAATAAAAAATTAAGTGAAAAATTAAATCAATATTTAAAGAATTTATAACACTAAAATAATAATCTGAAAATCACAATTATGAATTTGAACATTATAGTTTTTTATTATTATTTTAAGGTATGAGATGGAACGTACAAATTTTAAAACATTGATATAAGTAGTTGATTGAAACAAGAAAAAAACGCTTCACGTTTTTATATATTTTTGAAAAAGAAAAAAAGTAATAATAATGATTAAATAAAAAAGAAATAATTTACAGTAAATTGTGCTGCTATAATATGGGTGGTTTATAATATCGTACTGTGTTAAAGTATGTGTGATTAGTTACCTTTTACTATGTGAATAAATTTTTTAATTTTTCAATTTAAAATATAATAAAAAATAAAAATATGAAAGATGTATAAAAATAATGAGAATTATTTTACATATACTAATAGCCTTTATATAATATTACTAATAACGATTATATAAAAAATGAATTATTATATAACAATCTTCTTAATATTCACATAATTTTAAAAGTAGAGTAATTGAAATAAAATAATTAAAAAATATAATTAATAAGACCAATATAAAATGTGAATTATTCACAAATAAAATGAAAAATGTTAAAAATAAAAAATTATACTAAAGTATATTATAATTAGATAAAAAACAGTTTATTATTTATTTAATAAGTTACCATTTCTAAAAAGTTTATGGACTGATCATAGTCCACAAACTTTTATAAATAGTTTGGTTCAGTGGATTTTTTTTATGAAAAACTTTTTGTAAGTTTTTCTGATTCTAATTTAAGTGGATCAGACCAAATTATGTAAGAAGGGTTAAATTGATTAAGAAGGATCAAATTGACTGATCTAAGTACAACCAATCAAAAAATTAACTACATAATCAGAATTTATAATGACATTTTAATCAAACCGCACAACCACCTACACTACCTAATCTATCCAAAATATTCAATATACCACATACTTATATCAAGCATAACGAACAGTTTCAAAAACATACACATTATCAACCAGAATTCTCTAATACATCGGTTATTTTCGCTTATATACAGCGGTTCCACAACCGAGACATATACAAGCGAGACAAAAAGGGGTAGACTTTTTGCCTCGGTTCTGAACCGAAGCAAAAAGGTGTGTGATTTTGCCTCGGTTCAAATCCAACCGAGGCAGTAGAGGTTTTTTTTTTTTTCAGCATTTGCCATATGAGTTGTTAGTCCTTGGCTACAATCCATCAATGCCTACCACTCCATCTCACACCACCATCATCAAAGATTCCACTACGAAGAACAAAGAACGAGAACGACGTGCTCCCACCACCACCTGCAGAGAATCAAACTCCACCACTCCTGCAAAGCATCAATTAAACATAAAGCAACCCAAACAAAATTAGAAAAAGGAGACGGAAGGAAGTTTCCTCCTTCGCTGTGAATCAGAACAAAGAGAAGAAGAACGAGAATGACCGCCCTTGCGCCCCCGCCGCGTCTTCACCGCGCCTCAATCACGCCATTGAAGATCCCTTCGTCGCGCCTCCATCAGAGAAGAGGAAGGAAGGGAAACAAATGAAAATGGGAGAAAAGAGAGGAGCGACACAACTTCTATCTCTGTTTGCGAAATTTAACCCTAAACACATGTTATTACCTTGGTTATTTTTTTAACCGAGGCAATAAGGGTCTACGGCATCGGTTCTATAAAGAACCGATGCCTAAACGCTCTCAAAAAAATAAAAAATAATTACAAAAATGTCACCGCGCCAGTTTTAGGCATCGGTTCCTTTTGAACCGAGGCATATACCTTTGCGCGATAATTACAAAAATGCCACCGCACCAGTTTTAGGCATCGGTTCTTTTTGAACCGAGGCATATACCTTGCACGATAATTACAAAAATGCCACCGCACCAGTTTTAGGCATCGGTTCTTTTTGAACCGAGACATATTCATTTACGATAACTACAAAAATACCACCGCGCCATTTTTTGCTTCGGTTACAACTTAACCGATGCCAAATGCGCTAGTTAAAATCTTGTTTTTTTACTAGTGAGCCTTAGCTATCCAATTATTACTCCGGATTATCACTATTTAGCAGATGTTAACATTGCACTTTACAATAGTACCACAAATGTAATAATATATTTACCAATATAACTATAAGCAAATTTTAATCTCCCAAGACCCTATCAGTTTCTGCAACACATTTCCAACCAATGTTAATCAGTCATCCCATGATTTCACAAGAAGATCATTTCAAACAGTCAAGGACAAAGTAAAATAAGCTCGTATTAAGACACTTTAACTAATCAACTAGCTATTTAAGCATCTAGTCACAAAACAAGTTTGGTAAGATTTTTTTTTTTAAACACGAAAATAACAAACCCATAGACCATTAATCACCTAGGCCAATTTTATTCTACTCTAAAAATATCTTCTAGTCAGATAAAATTACTCATAGCCACCAAACGTCAAAGAAGTTTGAATTATGAGGCCAGAACTTTATGACATAAGCTCACAAATTCATAACAATTTCAGTTTCAAACAGCCAGTTTGAAGAGAAACGAGGCCTATTTTAACACTTTTTAAACCATCCAACACTAGTAAAAAATTGGGTTTTTACAGCGCACATTATGTCACGGTTCAACGGAAACCGCAGCATAATGGTGCGCGGTGGCAGTTTTGTAAATAAATCGAACATATATGCCGCGGTTCTGCTCCAAACCGCGGCATATACTCCAGTCAACCATTGCCTTTGACGCCACGTATGAATAAAAAATTAAATAACAGAGTATATGCCGCGGTTGTCCAGAGAACCGCGGCATATACCCCTGCCAATTTATTGCAGGTGCTGACTGGGTTAGAGAATTTGAAAAGTTACAAGGGTATATGCCGCGGTCCTCTGGACAACCGCGGCATATACCCCCTGTAACTTCTCAACTTCTCTGCCAGTCAGAGAATTTCAGAAGTTACAGGGGTATATGCCGCGGTTGTCCAGAGAACCGCGGCATATACCCTCTCTCATCTACTGAAATTCCCCAAAAGGCAGTTGGGGAGACAGTTGTGTTCAGCACGTTACAGGGGTATATGCCGCGGTTGCTCGTAGAACCCCGGCATATTCGCCTCTCTGAAATTAATTTAATATGAATTTGAAATATTTCGAGGTATATGCCGCGGTTGACCGCTGAACCGCGGCATATAGTTTGAAAATAATTTCAAAAATGCCATTTAGGATTATTTATTTAATCAGTATATGCCGCGGTTGGGCGTGAAACCGCGGCATATACCTATATTCTACCGCGGTTAAGTAGTGAACCGCGGTAGATTCCCCCGTTCAGAGTTAAAAATTAAAACTTTGAACAGTGATCGTCTTCTTCCCGCAAGCTCTGTTTCGCGTTTTTTCTTCTCCCTCCGACTCCCATCATCTCCGATACGCTATTTTTCACCGTTTAAACTTGAAATTGTTCGGTCCTTTCTCATTTGTGACGATAAAAAACAGTTTGAGCCGATCAAAATCGTTTGAAACGCGTCATTCCCTCTCCGCTGCGATTTCGTTTTTTTTGCACCAAGCGTTTTCGCCGTTCCTCTTCCAGGTATTTATGCCCTTTTGCATTCTTAAGATGATTTCTTCATTAGTTTTTGCATAATGATAGAGTTTTGGTAATGTATGAAGTTTCTATATTTTTGGTAATGTATGGTATAGTTTTTGCTTTAATTTTGGTAATGCATGAAATTGGTATAGTTTTGGAAGGGGCAAGAAAATATACTTTTTGCCTTATATATCCGGGTAAGTGAACTTTGTTAACATAATAATGTTCCATATGTGATTTTAATATTTAATAGTTACGTTATTATGAATTTCAGGCGCCATTGGCAACTTCTTGTTATGTCTATGCAAGACAACTATGCTTTGTGGTTCTGCTCATTGCACAGGCCTCCTCCCACACAACTCAAACAAGCAATTGATTGGTAAGAACCTCAATGTTTGGACTTTCTTTGTTATATAACTGAATGCTAAAACCTTTTTTTATATACAGTTCTATTCCAGCAAGTATGATGATGGGTGGGAGATCAATTGTTAGTAGTAGAAAGATTGCTTGGATTTCTCTCAAGGTTTGACATATGCTATACTTTGTTATAATTGTTTTATAACAAATGTTATTCACTAACTATTATCAACTGTGATGATATATTGTAGTGTAACAGACAAAATGGGTCATATGAGTGTGGATACTATGTAATGTATTGGATGACCCATATTGTTCGTTCTCACATCACAAGTCGCTGGGAAACGGTAATATTTAACTTTAACAAATTTTGATTTTTTAACAAATGTTGAATTCATATACACTAATTAAAATGAATTGTCTTTTGCAGAGATTCAAGACTACTACACCAGTTCCTGAGAAGTCACTATTATTCATTAGGAACGCTGCTGCGAAGTATATAGTTAGATTATACAATAGCTCTTAGATTTAAACAATGCATTTGATTAGATAGAATTTTCTTAGACTTTGTACTTTATTTGATGTTGAAATACATTTGAACATGTGTTTGCTATGTTCAAATTGAATTTGTGTATATGTTTTTATATGCAGGTCTGTTTTTGTGGTAGTGGATATCACAAAAACAGACCTGCAATTTTAAAAAACTGCAGGGGAATATGCCGCGGTTTTAACCACAACCGCGGCATATAGTGATTCGTTTTTTTTTAAAAAACGAGACATATGGCCGTGGTTTTGACACTAACCGCGGCATATGCTTCACTCTTTTGTCGCGGTTGAACCGCGGCATATAGTGTATTTTTTTTTTTTTTTTTAAAAATGGATTTAGGCAGCGGTTCCCTCGACAACTGCGGCATATTCCGCAACCTATATACCACGGTTAAAACCGCGGCCTAAAGTGTCTGACTTACTACCGCGGCTGAATATGCCGCGGTTCAAGAACCGCGACGTATAGTGAAAATGAACCGCGGTAAAAGCCCCTCGCTGCACTAGTGCAAATAGTTCTTTGCAAGTACCCATTTCAATTCATGATATTATTACATTGTAAGCACGTTCCGGACATAAGATATACTTTTTATCATTTCATATATACATCATTTAAGGTAGCAACCATTCAAAACATGAATTAAGAGCGTGTATCAAAACCGAGTTATCTCTTTGACTATAGATCCCTAACTTCCTTTTTAAAATAATATAATAAATCATTTATATTCCAAACTTTCCAAAACAAAAATTATATATATAATTGTCTAACTATACCAAATATCACGCTATCCTTATTGTCGGTATGTTTTATGAATCACGATGAACGATATAGTTTAATCGTTAAAGTAAGTCAACTGTCAAACATACTCAAAGTTCATGCAATTATGATCTAACTTCTTTCTAACCTAAACTCTAATTTATTAGAACTAATCGTAAGCATTTCAAGTCTTTTACCACCTTTATTGATCTGTTCAAAACCAGAATAACATAGACATCATACAAAATTCCTAAATCTGCACATGCTGGACCAATCAAAATAATATATAGACACATCTATATAATCACATTTTTTAACACTGAACAAATTATAAACAATACCAAACGTATGCTACATTTAATAATTCCTGAAAATGACCTTTCCATAAATTGAGGAGGAGGTTCCATTCCAAAAAACCTCTTACCAATGGAGGTATTTTATGTGTATATAAACTCATGTCCATCCCTTATTTTATTCGATGTGGGACTTTATTTGTACCCAACACCCTCCCTCAAACAAAGGACTATGACTCTCCTTCCTCTCCTACTATGGAAGTCTTTTGTTATCCTCGAGTACACCATGGTCAACATTGAGCATCTCTTTGTCCTCTTCACGATCCACGGTCACAACACTCATGAGCATCTCTTACTCTCCACCTCTCATGATTCATTTGGTTATCTACCCCTAGTCACCTGTCAAGACTTAATGAGAAAATATCATGATATATACTCAAATATTTTCTTGAAATTGAGTCTTGCTATTCATTGATTATTGAAAGGCTTTAAATAGTCATGACACTTACAATATTACTAAAATCTGCTTAATCTATCATAAAATAATATTGTACCTAGATAAACTGAAAATCATAACTACGTATCCCTGTTATACCCAAAAATTATTAATAAAACCCTAAAATTTAAGTTTATCCCAACATACACAAGTGATCCAAATAATTCGTACAACCCAAGTTCTTCACTAATTCATGTTATAACTTCATATTATTTTTCATGCTTAAAACAATAAAATATAATAATTAATATATCCCATCATAAATTAAACCCCTTGCTACGCCCAAAAATAAATCCTCATTCCCCAATCGCACAACACAATCTATTCCCAATTCACAACTTACAGATTTTTGGACATCTACATTCAAGCTTACATTAAGAAGTTAAAACCATTTCATTCAATTCATTCAAGTAACCATGTACAACAAAGGTTTATCAGAGTTGTAGACACTTACCAATCATTATATTACTTCATACCTGACATTCATTGCATCACAATATTTCAAACTGATCCATAGAATTCTGTTATGCAAGTTGACTGATTATTTTCATTCCAAAAGCCACATCTACTAAGCTATTTTAGATCTCCACAGCCTAATTACAAGTTTCTACGTATATCCTAACCAAACATTATTTTCAACCGACAACATGTTCCTAATCACAACTAATTCCAAGCATATTGACAATCACCTCCACGGTCCAGTAGTTTCAGAGTTCAAGCATTAAGCTATATATATAACATTTAATATGATATTCATCTATCTTTTGTCATTCCAACTAAGTCCAATTCAGATATCCTAATCAGTTAATTCATCACCAATTCAAAGTTTAATCATTTATATCTCATGATACTGCACACAACATATGAATGATCAAACATAATATATAACAGAGTGCACACATTACTATTTAATATTGCATCCAGTTAACAAAACGTAGTATGATTAGTGCCCAAGTAAATTAGTTCAGATTTAACATCTCGTATAAGGAACCCTTAAGTTCCAATAAATCATTTCCTATTTGAGTAAGCTGCCAACGAGTTATATCACAAAGTAGCTCTTTGAGTATCAAAATTTGATTTCAGATTCACAAACCAGTTTAAATAACAATTATACTTAACTTGGTTACATACTTTGATCTTTACCTACACATATCCCTAGCCTCCTTGTCTGAACTTAAACACGCATACTTACTAATCTACACTGACTAAATACTCTCATAATCAATCAATTTCAGGTAAAACATATAATGTACTCACACCTTCAGTAATGATGACTCAATCTGTCACCATCTAATCAGCACATGATTTTGTAATCTACTATAATTCCATCCTAATGTAAAAATACACATATACACACATGCTTAGACCATTGATTCTAGACCATATAGAGCTAAATAGTTTTTACAAACCAAGCAGATAACAAACAAGTTATCATACATGCATACAAAGCAATCATCCCTCCAAGTATCATAACACATTATCACACAGTTAAACACTTTATCTTCTTTTTCAAACAAAACACTCATAAGATTACATTCAACTAATATTCAACTTCTGCGAGTTCAACTTCCTCATGCGTCTGAGTCCATTGCACTCATTCAACGTCAAGGCATCGATTTGGAAAGAAATAAGAAATTTGGAATAGACATTGTGCGATTTGTGAAGCTGTTGATGTTCTCTGAAATGCTTTATAACAGTAATATTCAATGGATCACTTTCCATGGTGCCTACGACTTTGGGTATCTTGTGAAAGCATTGACTTACAGATTTTTTCCCACACAACCCCTTTTGCCTGTGGACTTATCACACTTTATGCACTTGGTTAAGTTTTTCTTTGGAGGGACAATATACGACGTTAAACATCTGATCAAGTTTTGTCCAAATCTCTATGGTGGTCTGGATCGAGTTTGTGACTTTGTGTTTGGACCGTGCTGTTGGTAAAAGCTATCAAGCAGGCTCTGACAGTTTATTCACTCTCCATGCTTTCAACAAAATTAAGAATATCTATTTTCCCAAACATTCTCGGTCTCAAATCCTCAACTATAAAGACGTCTTGTATGGCTTAGAACTTTTCTGAAAAAAGGAATAATACATTCAAAATTTATTATTTTTATCCCTCTTTTCGCAATTTCATTATCTTTTAGAATAAATTATAATTTTTCTATCATTATTATCGTTTTTGTATGATTTTGTATATGTTTTAATTTCTGTATTTTAATCGGGTTCCATACGAGAAAAAATACATATATTACCTATTGTCTAAAATTTAAAGAATAAACTTTTAAAAGATATTTTAAGATAAGAGATTCTATTAGAAAATTCCATATTATTTCCAGATTTTTTATTTATTTTTTTTTTACAAGAAACATAGGTGACTTTTCGTGTCTAATACTTAGTGCAAGAGATATATGTTGGTCTTTTGATGAAAGGATTTTCCTAAAACAGATACATGCTATTTTTAAAAGTTACTATCTTAATTGTATATTTTTTTTCATGAATAAGAAAAAAAAGACAAGATATCATTAGTACAATAAAAAGAGTAAAGACATCGGTTGTAAATATTTATAGGCCTCTTGTAAATATTTATAGGCCTCGGTTCTACAACCGAGACATTGGGGGCGAAGTAAAAAGGTTAAGGTTTATGTTTCGGTTATAGACCGAGATAAAATGAAACAGAAATATGCCTCGGTTCTTAGATAACCGAGGCAATAGCGTGTGTGTTTTTTTTTTCCAGACTTTCCTCGTTCATTCATGCCAACCAAACTCAAAATTTCTCATTCAGCTCAAGAATCTAACACAACCAAGAAAACCATTACAGAAATCAAACAAATCACAGTATTACAACAACCAATAATCAATGTCAAAAATCTATCTACAGAAGCAGCAAACATCATGAACTCACCAGTGTCCAAATTACAACCCACAAATTACAAATTACAATGAGAAAAAACTCAGATTCAAAACTCAGATACAGAGATATGAAGATGGACTTAAGCTGAAGAAACTCAGAAGCAGAGATGAAGATGGACTTAACAGGAGCATCTGCGACCACCAGAAGCAGCGTCGTTTCCATTGTCACTAGGAACCCCGATTCCTCTGTCGCAGCCTCGAAAACTGCATCTTCCCCACCTTCCAACTCCTCTGAAGGTTCTTTCCCTCCGACCTCAGAGCTCTCGCTATTTTCTTCACCTGTCCCTATGTCATCGGCAACTGTTACTTGGCATCAAACGTTGAAAGGTTGCTCGACGTCGGAGTTGCGCACGTCAGCATTCGGAACTTGCTCTCCTCTCGGTCTTTTGTTCTCTGCTCCAACCTGAGAACCCTTGTGCAGGAAGTGAAGTTGTTGGGGTTTGACCCTCTGAAGGTGACCTTCGTTGTGGCCTCCTTCCGCGAATCCTCCGTCCACCGCCACAGATCTGCCCTCCGCCCCTCCATGCGCGCAGATCTGCTCTCCACCCCTCCATGTGCCCAGATCTGCCCTCCGCCCTTCCATGCGCCCAGATCTGCCCTCCGTCACCTTCCTTCGTCACCGCTGCATCGTCATCGTCGTTGCGTTCTCGTCGCCGTGTCCTCGCTACCGCTGCGTCCTCATCGCTGTGTCCTCGCCGTTGCATCCTCGTTGCCGCCGTTGCGTCCACCGTCGTCGCACATCGCAGGAGGAATATCGCGAGGCAGAGAAGAGGCAGAGAAGAGGCAGAGAAGAGAGAAGAGGAGAGGTGCTTTGGGGAAATGAGCAGGGATGTGTCGATTTAAAGCTCAATATGCCTCGGGTGCATGCCAACCAAGGCCGATTTAGAGGCCAATATGCCTCGGGTCCATGCCAACCGAGGCCGTATCTTTGCTACGTGAGGGTTATGCCTCGGTTCACTCTGATAACCGAATCGGTATTAGTTTTAGACACCGGTTGCTTAACAACCGAGACATATAATGCTTTCAAAATTACGAGACTGCCACCGCGTTTTGATATGCTTCGGTTCAGTAAAAATCGAGTCATAATGTACGAGTTAAAGACGTCATTTTTTACTAGTGTATTTATGTTACTATAAATAAAAATAACATATTATAGTTAATTTTTATATTACGTGTAATTTTAAATCAATACATGAAATGTTTTTACACAGATGTTGTGTGTAAAATCCTAAAATAGCTTAAAACTATATAATGGAGTTAACATATAACAATATTATAGGAAAGTTAGAAGATAAACAATATGAGATCTAGATGTTCTAGACGATTTAAATATTTAAATACTTTATATTAAAATAGGTTATAAGACAAAGTCTGATATTAAACCAAACAGTTATACTGGACAATACTATCTTTTCTAACTGAATGGTTCATACAAAAAATACTAACCATACTGACCGAACAGTCCTAAATTAAACTATTGAGTCCTTGTCTTCAATGCTTCTTCCAGCGAACACTCTTCAGCCTCTGCTCACATCCACAAGATGATCATTACAAGATAGAAGACGACCGAACGTAAAACATAAGACAAGATAGAAAATGTAGGGTAAGCTAGTGTAATTTAATTAATCATAATATTATAGACAATCATATTAAATCAAGCATTTAAACAATCATCATCCAACATTTCAGGAAAAAACCAAACATATCATACATGCAAAGACCGACCACTTGACTTGACCATCCGGATTGTATGAATATGTAGCTTGTGGCTGTTCTTGCACTCGGTGGTGTAGTAACTGGAAACTCCTCAGCTGCCACCAGAGGTTAGTCCGTCATACCTTACCCAGATCCCCTCTGGACTAGGACCTCCTGCTATTCTCACCACATGACTTACCCATCTCTACTTGAGACTTGGTAATCATTAGAATGTCAGGATGAACACCGTGGATTTCGCTGTCCATATTCATACGTTACCTCCACCTTGATAACCAATCACTGAGACATTCCTCCTTGGAACTCTCTTTCATACAAATTGGAACATAAACCTTATTTGAATATTAATACCATTTCTCATACATAGCAGATCAATGCAATTATCTCAATCCATCATAGTCAAAAAATGATAACACAATTTAAAGACCCAATCTTCATTCATAGAAGAAAACCGAACGTCACTAACACAAACTCCTAGTACGACCGAACATAAATATAACTTAACCAATGAACAAAACTGGACGGGAAAACACTTCCCATATGCGAACATGACCGATCGGTCATTTAAAGAATAAGACCCAAACAACATTCGAACAATATTAGCTTAGACCGAACACTATTGCCGTAAGCCAAACACTAATAACTTAGCACAAATACGATTTTAAGCACTAGTATAAGAACGAGCGCTCATAAGAGACCCCACAACCCAATAATATCGATCGCCAACACTATTATAAATGCGAGTATAAAACCGAGCACTATATCGAATGAGCGCTGGTCCAAGACAAAAAACTTATCAAGAACGAGGGCTAGTACACGACCGAGCACTTACCAATACAGTACATGACCGAGCGGTCAATAATAGTTAAAACCTATGATAGACCGAACATTGTTTAAAACCAAATGATATGCTTAGACCGACTACTATATTCACCTAGATATCCATACAAAATCGATCAGTCATTAACTACGGATCCACAAAGGTAGAACTCAGTTAAGACCGAGCGCTAATACATAGTACTATTAATAACGAACGCTAAACCTAGTACAACTAATAACAACCGGTAATACCCACCTTAAGACTGCCGAGTTTGAAAATGAATACTTTTAAACTGAAAGTCACTATTAAACTGAACAAAACATAACCAATTTATCACTACAAAGCCTAATACCACTAAGCCCAAATCTATGACCATATCGAGCGTTCTATACCGATAGCTCGATTTTATACAAAACTTGCAGAACTTCTCAACCACTTCATAGATTTCATCCAAACCCAGAATATTGCATCTAATTCAATCAAATATACAATTGTTCATACATGCAAACATTCAAACAATGATTCCAAACACAAACACAGAAAAACACAATTAAATTACTAGCTTCCCTTACCTTTATAGCAGAACAACTACTAATCAACAGTAGAATACGTCCACCCAACACCAACCTTTCTAGAATGCCTATAACCCACCGAATTGTGAGGAATAATCAATTAAAAGACCAAATCATCATCAGGATTTGTGAAGGTGAAACTAATGAACACATGCAACCAGAGCTTTGGCTTGCATGTGCCAGAAACCTATTTTCTTAGAAAGAGAAGGAACTTACCAACTCAAAACTGTGAGTCTGTAGGTTGTCCTAGGATCACTTGCGGCTTAGCAAAACTGTGAAGAAGTTTAATTCTATCAAGTTGCTTTGAGGTAAGGGAAGCTAGTTAATTTAATTTATTGATATGCGGCTGATTTTGATACTGTGAATGCTGTTTGAGGTTTGCATGTATATGAAATTGTGTTCGGTGATGATTGGGAATGCCTGGATGGATTGTTAATGTCTGTGATCATGTTGTTTTTAACTTCTACAGATTTATGTTATTGTGTCGAGTGAGTTGTGAAGAAGTGGAGTAGTGAAATTGGGGAATTTTGATCTGGTGTGGAATTGGTCAGTGGGGAGAGTCTAGATGAATTGTTTAGGACTTGTTAGAACCCTTAAGTCACTCAAAACTGTACCAAAAGTAAGAAATCTGATTTTCAATCCTTGAGTTGTTGATTATGCAGAATTTGGAGTGAAATCTGGTATGTGACTCTTTGGAATGATGTTAGAAAGATTCAGGTACCCTTGGATAGGTGTAAATGTGTATATGATTCATGTTTGGAGGATTAGAAGTTAGGAAATTGTTTAGTTTTGGTAAAATCTAGCTTGTTCATAATTCTGCAGAAGTTCTACAGGATTATGCAGAAAATTGAGCGTTCGCTGTTGACCTCTCGGTCATGTTCAGGTACTCGGTCATTAACTGGGTTCGGTCTCTTTAGAGTCTTACCCGTTCATGATCGTTCGGCCTCAGGTGGGTGGTTGGTCTCTTAGTAATGCTTGGTCTTGCACTAACACTCGGTCTCTTAGTAGTGCTCGGTCTTGCACTAGCACTCGGTCTCTTATTAGTGTTCGGTCTTGCACTAGCATTCGGTCTCTTAGTAGTGTTCCGTCTTGCACTAGCACTCGGTCTCTTAGTAGTTCTCAGTCTTACACTAGTACTCGGTTCGTATTGATGTTCGGTCATAACTGTGTTTGACCTCCTAGGGGTGTTACCTGTTAATGACTGTTCGATTATGTTTTAGTGATCGGTCATAACAGAGTATTCTGTCTAAGTTCAGAGTGTTCGACCCTAGGTGTGGGCGTTGTCTTGGTAGTGCTCAGACTAGTATTAGTGTTTGGTTTTCCTAGTGGTCGGTCTTTAGTAGTGTTCGAACACTTCTTCAGCCTTACCTATTATGGACCATTCGATCCTGTTCTTTGGGTAGTGAGAAATCGTTCGGTCTTCAACGTTCATCAGGGTGTTCGGTCTTCAACGGCCAAAGCTACATATTCATACTTGTCCGGACGGTCAAAGTAAAGTGGTCGATCAATATGTGTTTATATGTTTTATACATGCGTATGAGTACCTTATCTATTTGTTTGAATTGTATGTCTACATGATTATTAAATTACACTAGCTTACCCTTATTTTCTGTTTTGCCATGTTTACCCGTTTGGTTTATCCTTTGCAATGATCATCTTGTGGGTGTGAGCAGAGGGAGAAGACGTCTCTGTGGAGCAAGCTCTGGAAGGAGAGGATCCATCTGACTAGTATAAGACCGTTCGGTCTTGTACATAGTTTTGTATAAGCATAGGATTTTGTAAAGTTTTTAATTTTTATGGTTATTTTCGGATAACTGTAAGTTAACTTCATTTACAGTAATTACTCTACCTTATTATTATGTGATGACTCTTTAATATAGTTTCATGCTATATTTTTTGGATGTTAAGGCTTTTCTGATCTGTGCAAACCACAAACTTCTGGCCCAACAGATAGGGCTTCCAATGTTGTATGGCCAACACTAGAGCCATCAACTCTTTCTTTCTCATAAATGGACTTTGTGAGGGATGATACAGATAAAGCCTAGCTAAAAGTAAGCAATAAGCCTTTCGTTCTGAGATAAAACGGCTCCCACATCCTTCCATGAGGCATCACATTCTACCAAAACAAATATATGAAAAATTCGACAAAGTCAACACTAGTGTTGTGGTCACTGCCTGCTTAAGAGCTCTCATTACTTTTGTCTTTGGATAGTGAACATTCCAACCTCTCTTTCTTTAGCGAATCTGTAAGGGGTCTTGCTAATTTCCTATAATCTCTTATAAATCTTCTATAGTATCCTGTAAGACCCAAAAATCCCCTCAACTCCTTTATGCTTTTGGGTTCAGGCCACTCCATCATCGCTGCCACCTTCTCTCCATCCATCTCCACCCTCGTCTCCGATATCAGATGGCAAAGGAGTCTGATTTGTTTTCTCCCAAACTCATCTTTTTTTCTATTCACAAAGAGGTTATGCTGGGCCAACACCCCAGTACCTGCTTAAGATGTTGCTCGTGTTCCTCTCACGTCCTACTATAGATTAGGATATCATAAAAAAATAACAAACTAGCACCATTGTCTTTACTCCAGTCTCCTTCAATAGTGCCTCTAAGGAACCAATTTTTGTGTCAACGTAGGGTCCCCTTTAATGACAACCTCCCCATCCCCTGTCCAAACCTCATAGTGAGTTTTTCCCAATCAATCTTGATCTCACCTAAAGTTGCTAGCCACGCCACTCCTGGAATCACTTTCACCCCCAACTCGAAAAGGTAGAGTCTCTCCTTGATCTTGACCTCCCCTATGGATAAAGTAACTCCATTACAAACCCCCTAGGTCTCCTTCTTTTTTCCATCCCCTAAATACACCCTATAAGGTGGGGTTTCATCCACAACTAACCCCAATTCACCCTCCAGCCTCGCCAAGATGAAATTATGGTTTGCGCCACTGTCAATCAGAATCAGTATTTTCCTCCCCTATAACCAGCCTTGTAGTTTCATGGTGTTGGTCTGCGTGAGAGCCCCTGCCGAAAATACTAACAACTCCATACATCTCTACTCCTCTCCTTTGTCTTTCTCTTCCTCCTCTTCCTCATCTCCTTCTGTCCTAATAATCACTCTCAAGCTCCTCTTCGCACACCTTTGTCTTGGGCTATATGGCCCTCCATAATGCAAGCATCTACCTTCCTCCCTTCATTTGATGTATTCAGGATAGGTAGTGTCCTACTTCCTCTGTTACGTGCTTCTCCCCCGCATTGCTTCCTACTCTAGAACTCACTATAGTATTAGTTTCATCTTTCTTCACACCACTGTTTCCACCCTGCGTCTCCTGGCTTCCCCTATACATCTTTGTTCGAGTACCCATCCCCGAACTCCTTTGGTATCTACCCCACGACTGTCCCTCCCTTGCTCGTCGCGCTTCCACTCATTCGAGGAAGAACCCCTGCCTGTTCTACATCACGCGCCACTTCCATCGCCGTTAATAAATCCTTTGGGTTATGAGTCTGATATGATCACGGAGATTTTCTTGCAACCCCACGAAGAAATAACCCAATAATTGCTCTTCCGGCACCCCGTTGGCCTGTGCCACTAGCATTTCGAAATCATGGATATACTCCTCAATCATCCTCTTCTACCTCACCGTGGCCAGTTTCTCGAAAATGGATCCTCTATTTCTTCCGTCAAACCTCCTTTGTAAAGCCTCCGTCAATGTCGTCCAAGATGGGTTCTTGGTCTTCTTCTTCCATAATCGAAACCAATAACTCGCCCCCCGTTCCATACTGATATATGCAAGTTTGATCTTTTCCCTTTCTGAGATGTTCTGAATATTAAAGAACCTCTCTACCCTCGCGATCCAACCCATGGGATCCGTACCCTCAAACGTGGGCAATTCCACACGTTTCATCCAGCTTCTCTGAACGTTTAGTCCTCCATTAACCGAGTTGTGATTGCCCTCGGAGCTTCTTTCCTGGTTCCCTCCTCTTCTCCCAAGAACGCGACCCAAATCTTGGGTCGTCCCTCGCATCTTCGCTCGAAATTCCTCCATCGTCGTTTCAATTGCGTCAAACCGTCCCTCCAAAGCGTTCACCTTTCTCTCCATCGTGAGCCTCACCTCTGTTTGGGATCCGACAAGTCGGACCAAACTTGATAGACTTATTTTGTCAAGAAGTCGATCACATGTAACAACACACACACCAACACTAGCAAGAACTGAAAGAATGTATATTATTGATGAAAGAGTGAACAATGTATACTCTCAACCTCCTAGGAAGTCCTCTCCCTCCACTGGAACATACATCCAGTCTATACATAACAGTGTACAAAAATAATCCTTCACCCTGTACAACCCATTCTCCTATTTATACAACTCCCTTTCCCTCATTATTACTAACTCACCGACAGAATCGCCTCTATTCATTATTACTAATTAATAGAACTACCTTTTCCTCCTACTCATTTATTCTTTCTTCTTTCGTATACTCTAAGTATTCTATTAAACTTGCTCTTTGTGAATTTCTTGTGGACATAATTAAAAATTCATTTGCTATCTAATTCAGTCATTTTAATTTGTTGTATAATTTGTCCTTTCTTCCTTAATCCCAATTATTGTTTTCAATTTTGTACTATTTAATTTATTTACCATCTTAACTTGTTTTAATTGAAAGAACTTGTATTAAATTCATAACCTATTTACTTAATTAATTTTAGCTCTTGCGCTTTGTAATACATAAATTACACTTTACTGGATTTAAAAGATTTAGTGATGGTGAAACATGAGAGCAAGATCTTAGTAAGGAAAATAAAATTGCAATATCAAAACTAACTTGGTTTTTGAATTTAGCTCATCCTTACATGTAGATTTTATGAAGAATATATTTCTTAGCAAATGCCAACAACCTATTAAAACATACAAGTCTTCTACTAAGTGGAATAATATAACAATTTGGTTAGAGAATGGAAAATTTAGCACAATGGGTGACTGGACAACTTAACTTAGGAATTGAGATTCTTTCTTCTTGAACTTCCATACATTTGATCCTACACTTCCATAGACTTGTGAAAAGATTTTTACCCTTATATCCTTCCTTCTCCAACTAGCACTCGTCTCTCCATGTCCTCTCCCCATGCGATCTCCCCCACATTGTCTCTCCCACACTTTCTTCACACCCTTTATCCGCCCCTCTTCATCTTTTTCTTGGCTTAATATAATTTTTTATCCCTATTTTCGTCCACTTTGTTCATTGTAGGACTCGACTTTTTCGAGTGTTCAATATGGTCCCATTTTTCATAATTTTTGTTCAATTTGTTTCTTTTGCATGACGACATCTAAATAGTTAATGGCTTAGTGTCCACGTCAGTGAATGAGTCGTTAGTTTTTGGCATACGTGGCAACTTAAAGAAATAGTGACATGGAAATCTAGTATTTCAAAGTGATTTTCTTCGAACAAATTTGACATTGGTGTTGAAGTGTGTTTTAGAAGTTTGATCACAATCGCGTGCACCAATAGTGGGATGATTTTTCATTGAAATTGGAAGTTGAGAAGCCTAGGTCAGGTATGCATTCTTAATCCAAGGTTGAATTTTTGTATTGGGGTATTAGGGTTTTTGTCGCTTTCTTGGGTTTTCTTTGATTTCGTATTTTGTGTGATGTGTTTTGGAGAAATGAGTAAAATGTTCTTTTTGGTGTGAGTGGGTATCAGTTTGGTGTGTAACATTTTGTAATTGTTTCTTAGTGGGTGGTTGTCGATTTTCAATATTAAGATTCATCTCCTAGCTTTTACTTTAAGCTTTTTGAGTGGTTTCATGTCGGTTTTCATTTGTAGGGTTGGATCTGGAAAGTGTGACTACAAATTTGAAGTTGTGATCCACCATAATGGGGAAATCACTTATTGGAATGTTGATCTCAATAAATCAAGTTATTTCGAAGTGGTAACTGTCCTTAAGGATGTGGACTATATTGAAGTAAATGAGTTGTTTCCATCATTTCAAGAATAAAACTTATATACTATTTTCTGACCATTGGTTCATTAAATTCATTTTATTTCTTTTTATCATTTATTTTGGCAATGGACTTCTTCATATCTTTTGACTCTATATGCAAAGGTGAGACACACCTCAGCCCTATCTAAAATGTTCCTATTGTATCATGAAGAACTTGAGGGGATATATTAGATAAGTCCTTAAGATTAAGCAATGGAGTTTACAACTCAAGGTCATGTACTGATTTTCAAAATAACCGTGACAGGAAGTGTCTATGTTTATTTGTATTTGTATTTCCTACAACATGATTAAGTACAACATTATAGCAGGCCACTACTTCAGAAACCACAACAAAGAAGCACATATCTAGGCAACAGTTGAGTCAATTTTCAAAGCGTAAAAGTTTAGTCACATATTTCAATGTGAAACCAATGTGATCTCCAACAGAAATTGGTTTCATTGGGTAATGTCAAAATGCAACTTCGTTTTATCTACACATGACACAATCTAAAGTGCACAAGTTCGCTGAAGATGCACCATAGAGAAATTAATAACTTAAATAGAAGGGTCCATAACCAGCGCATAGACAATTCAGAAAGATGAGGTTTATGTCTGAGATAGGCTTTTCCAAATTGTATCAACTAACCTGGTTTCCTTATATATTGAACTTCCTCAGGAGAATTTTCTTCTGCCTGTCAATCAGCACCTGATGCTTTGGCTTCAACACATGCTTTGTAATATTAACAAGCAACTTTGTGATCTAAACAGCAAGGAAAAAAGATTTACATGGGTTTTTGGGCAAGAAACGAAGTTTTTGTCAGCATAGACAAGAAAATCGGTCAATAAGTTTCATATTAGAGGAAAATGAAACTACCGAAACATCTTTCATGTTATAGGTATTATTAAAAAAATAACTTAGTTATAACAATTACAAGTGTTTGATGGATCACAATTGAAGCAAATATGGGTACAAAGTGAAGCCATTCAGGATGAGATGCCATAGTTACTCAAAATTTGCAAGCATCACAAAACTCATTGTTGTCTCTAGCAAAAAATGGTATGTCAAAGTTAGACAAACTCCCAGTTTATGCATGACAGAATATCATATATACTTGAAGATTGAACAAACAGGGACTTCAGTACATATATATTCATGCTTGACACACGTGTTAAATGATCATAACAGTTTAAATAATAGAGTTTTCTATCATATGAAAAAAAAAATTTGAGAAGACTGTCTCGCTACATATGCCATGTAATGATTGGACCTCTCCTACTAATGAACTAAGAAATAGAATACTGAAGTTTCAAAGCTTCTAATCTGTCTTTAATTAGCCAAGTAATTATAAACTGTTCTCCAACATATTAACCACTTTTAAAAAAATTTCTGACTTCAAAGACTACAAGGAATTATTTTCACTTTCTTCATCTTTCCCTTCCACAAAGGAACGATTTCCTGCTGAACCTTATTCTTTACCGTTTGCATTGTACTGGCCATCTTTAAATTGCATCTTCATGAAACTATAGACATGTACTCCAATACAACATGAACATAGAAATGCAGAAAACGGTGAGACAATGACAAAATTATGACAACATGTGAAGTTAATAAAAAATTATCACATGAGCACAATTTTTAATTATGAGATAGAATCGATCATTTGAAAGTTAGCATAAGTAAATAAATCCTATCATTTATCTATTTATTATAATACACAGTATTTCCATTTATGTTCGTGTAAAATTCATAACCATAAAAGAATGTAGTTGAGAGTGTTCGGCTTTTAGAGTGTCCGAGTTAGATTGATAACAAAAGCATAGGTGAGTTATGATCTGAGAGAAGGTCATGGTTTCTGGTTAAGGAAAAAGCTCTTGCTTTCAATAATTCAATAGCAAGTAGCTAATTGAATTTTGGAGGAAATTACTGGCCTACAATCTCAGTGGGAAAACGTTTAACATTATTTTAACAAAACATATTAGCTTAATCGAGCATTTGAAAAAGACTTCGAAGTTTGATCACCTGACATGGAAAAGACTTCGTTTTCCAACAGTGCGTAAAATAAACATAAGGGAAAATTTTGACAATATGTCGTGCAGTAAAATCAAACAATGAGTGAATTAAAAAGGATAATCGCAAGCATCAGCCACTTAAATATGTGTAAGAATAGTTGATACTAAGAATGTAGAAAAACGAATGGAAAAGTTGCAAACGTTTAACTTGTACCAAAATAATGTTTGACGTTTACTAGACTTACGACACTAATTTTATGACAATCAAATTTGTGGACGACCTAACAATAACAATTAAAACTTTTCATTGTAGTATTTGACTACCATAATCAGCATTGAACTTGTCGTATTTGTGGGCATGGAGATGAGCTGATGGTCTTGTGTTTCTTAATGCAATTTCTATATCTTCAGATCTGATTGGCCCAATTTTTGGCAACTCTGCAACCCAATGATTACTTTCAGTTCAAAAGGAGTAAAATTAAACTCAAGTAAATATTTAAGAAAATAGGCAACACATTGTTAAAAGGAAATCTACATAAAAGAAGCTGTTATCATCAATGTTCCTGTGTAAACAGACCACATACCATCTTCAGGAACCACCTCCTCCTGTCTCTGCTCAAGTTGTGACATCAAGCGTCTCAAGGGCTGCATTGCTGTTTCTTTACAGAGTAATCGGATATCTGACCCTGAAAATCCTTCTGTCTGATCCACAAGCAAATCATAGGGGATCGGTTCCTCGTCAGGCTGCACAGGAAGGAGTTCCTCAAACATTGCTCTCCTCGCTACTGGTTCTGGAAGTGGTACAAGGATCTTTTAATTATGGTTAAGGAGCAACCATTAGAGACAGAACTATCTTTCAATTGCAACATCAGATTACTTATATCGCATCATCTATATACGTATTGGACTAAGATCTATTCTCAATATTAAAATTTTTGTTTCACCACCACAGATATCCCCAATCAAGACAACAATTCTATCCCATATCTTGAAATAATAATAATAATAATAATAATAACAATATTAATAATAATAATAATAATAAACAAACTTAAAGTATGCTGCCAAGTTTACAAACACAGTACTAGTCTACAATGCATGACTGCAATTCAAATTTAAACCTAAAACAATAAATGCTCTTATATTATAAACCAAGCATCTTGGATAGAATGCCAATTTCATTTAGAGCGAATAAGATGTCCACAATCGGTAGTGTAGGAAACAAGAGTACTGAGATGATACGAGATGCCCAATAATTTATTCAATGCTCCCGAAAAAAATTGGCCTAATAATTTATGATGCACACTAATATGCACAAGCTTATATTTGAAGGATACACGCTTCTCAAGACGTCGTAGCATGGCTGCATCCAATTCCCAGGGAAGATTTGTTGCCGCCAAGACAAAAACCAGTTCATCTGTCCGGGTCAAACCATCCATCTGCAATCTTAATCAAAATGATCAATGGTGGAGAAAGAAAAGCAGAATACACACGTCACTATATTAAGATGCAGTGTTTGAATTTCCAGAGGGCACAAGCTCCCAGGTAAACTGAAAAAACTTTCACAATTTCAAAGGCCAACTATCATGGCAAACTTAAATAACTAATAAATTATGCAGCGCCGAAAAGGAAAAACTTTAACAATTTATCTGGATATTTATGATTTCATTGGAAATAATTTTTAGTTAATTTGTTTGTATTCAAATTGTACAATGAAATGGTAAGGATCTTCCTTCGCACTGCAAGGGAAGTGAAAATCCAGGATATGTGCAATATAAAATAAGAAGTACATAATTCATTGGACAGCCGAAATTATTAATTTTCTGGAGATTATCATTATTGCTTATTTAAATTGTTGGAAGTCTTACATCAACTAGTGATAAGTTCAGTTTAGAGTATAAAACCAAGTACAAACCTCACCTTACAAGCCAGTTTTGTGGAATTGAGTTAAGTTTAAAGTCTACTTCTTAACAAGATATCATAGTCATGGTTTAAAGTCTATCCTAACAAAATTTGTTGTTTGTGAGACATAATGTTCCACTCGTTATTGGATATCAGACCACCCATTAATGTCTAGTCCCACGCATAATATCTACATACCTTTACATGAGGGAGGTGTGTTGGAAATCCCACATCATCTAGTGATTAGGTCAGTTTAGAGTATATAAGTGGATGTAAACCTCACCTTACAAGCCAGGTTTTTAGGATTGAGTTAGACTTAAAGTCCACTCCTTAACATAAACAAATGATCCAACAACCTTCTAAAAGATCCATGTAAAACAGTTCTATGATATCAATACATAACCTGATTTCTCTTTGGTCATTTTCTAGTTTAAAAGTGTTAGAATAGGTTTTAAATGTAGGTAGGAAGTAGTTGAATTGAAAAATTAATGGATTAGCTTTATCTATGTTTGTACCTTGATCTTTGCTCTTCGCCATTCTAATTGTATAAGAATTCTATCAATATAAATATGAGAGCTTGTGAGGAAGTGATCAGGTACTCTCAAATTCATCCATCTGAAAAAGGAATTGTGATCTGGTCATTGTCTATGTAGTTCGCTACTGTCCGCTATAATATGTAGTCATCCGCCGTTATTCATCACTAAAGTTTTGTCCTCCGATACACCGCCACAACTGTCCTAGGTGCATATGTCTCACTTGCCACCTTCCAATGGTCGAAATCTTTTTGAACTACCACGAGATAACTTGTCGGAGCTCTTCGAGCCCATTGTTGCTCTCTATTTTTTGTTCTAGTACCATTTGGTGAAGTCTTCTAGTGTCGATCATAGTTTCTGTCACATAAAACCCTAGGTTTCTCTCTCTTGAAACCATAGTTTTCTCTCTCTTGAAACCATAGTTTTCTCTCTGTTCAAACCCTAGGTTGCCTTCTATTTTGATTATTGCATTACTGTATTGTCTCCCTACCTCAATCTTATTCAACTTATCTTCAGTGACTATCTCTCATGTCATAATTTCTACTCGTAAAAAGGGAGGTTGTGGCACTAGAGGGTGTCCTCATGGTTAAGCGTCCCCGATGCACATACTATAAAAGAATGGGTCAAACCTAAGAGAACTCTTACTCTTTACATGGCTTTCCAAACATGACAACAATATTTCTAAATTTGAAGTTCCTAAACCAATGTACTCTAGTGAAAAATATACGGAATATCTTAGGTTACAGTATGATAACCAAGCACAACCTTTCATTTATTCTATTTTGTCAAAAGCTTGTATTTCTCAAACCTTGTAGTGTCAAAGTTCATCAAAAACCGATTCAAGTACTTCTGATCACATTTCTAGAAATGCTGTTATTTTCTTGTATTTCTCATGCTAAATTACTAAATTTCTCATGTTATTACTTTAGACAATGGATCCAAAGATACTTCATAGGTAGTTTAGTCAAATCTCCCTGTCTCTTTTGTTTTACCTAAAGCATGTTCTTATTGTCCTTATTTGTTCTTTAAACCTAATTTTCTTAAGTCAATCAACCAAATTTTTAAATTTTTTCATAACCATTTATGCCAAGTTCTTTGTTATACAAGAACGTGGTACAAGTAGATTAATTGGTGAAGGACAAGAATATAGAGGACTCTAGTATCTTTGTCTAGTTCGTCAATGTCTTGTTTAGCATCCCGATCTCCTAAGCTCTTACATGATTGCTTAGGTCATCCACATTTATCAAAATTAAAAAGGATGTTTCTTGAACTTACAAACTTCAAGTCTTTGAATGTGAGTCATGTCAACTAAGAAAACATGTTCAATCTTCTTTTCCATAAACAAGATGCAACTCTATATTTCTATAATTCATACTATCGTTTGAGGTCCAAGTTGAGTCACGTCTGTTAGTGTTAGATGTTAAGATGTGTGTTTCTGTTATTTGGGCTTAGTCTATTCAGTATTAAGGGCATTGGCCCATATCTTACAATATAAATAAACTACCCTATGTGTATGCTAAACACACAAGGGATATTTTCTCCCAATCTTCTCTATTTCTCATATGGTATCTAGAGCACAGGAATAGTTCCAGTCAACTCCACGGTCTCCGGCACCCATCACTGCCGCTGTCGTCGCAGTCGCCGCCGCCGCCGTCGGAGTTCCAGAATCGACCGGCGACCACACCATCGAAATCGTCTCGACCGGGCGACCACCGTGGTACGAAGATCGCGGCGAACGGACCACCCACGCGCCTCCACGCTCCGCCGCCGCGTCGCCGGAGCTTTCCGCCGCCGATCAGCACCGCCGTGATCACCTCCTCGCCCCTTTCTGGATCTGTGGTCGTTGCATCAATCGGAGCACTTTGAATTTTTAGGGTTTCTCCCTCTCTCTGGCCTCGTCTACAAACACCTCTATTGGTGGCTCATCTTCTGATCCCTCAATATATACCAATTATGTGAAAGTACACTTGTCCATTGACAAGTTAGATGGCACAAATTATGCAACATGGGCGTCCGACATCAAACTTTGGTTGAAGAGTCAGGGGTACTTAGATCATCTTACTCAAAATGTGACTACTGCTCCCATAGATGACACTTCCCGCTGGATGAAAAATTGATGCTCAGTTATGCAATGTTATAAAGTCCACCATTCACTCCTCACTGAAACAAATGTTTCGATCCTATGAAACATGTTCAGAAGTATGGGCACAAGCGAAGTTGTTATACACAAATGACACTCAGCGTCTTTATGGTGTTTGTCAGGACCTATTAACTGTTATTGGTCCGCGCAATCCTGGTCCAATGGTAGAATATTTGGGTAAAATTCATGCCCTTCTTCATGACTTTAATGATATATTACCTCCTGCTTCCACTCCTGCTGAAGAATTGGAACAACGATCAAAGTTCTTCATGTTGTTGGCATTATATGGACTCTCTGATGATGTTTCTCATGTCCGTGATCAGATTTTGGGTTCTCCTGTCATACCCAACTTTACTTCTACTTGTTCTGCTCTTTTGCGTATACCGAGCAAACCCGTCACTGAGACATCCCCTCATATTGATGATTCCTCTGTTATGGCTGCTCAACGTGATGATCGAAGTCGGTCTCGCAAGCCAAGTAAAGGACGTCCAAAATGTGACCATTGTGGCAAGTTAGGCCACAAGATTGATAGATGTTATGCTCTCCATGGACGTCCTCCTCGACCTGTAGCAATGGCAAATTCTGATCCACCTCCCTGATCACCGTCTGCAGACCATCCTACTTCATCTAATACTGTAGACAAACCTGCAATCTTTAACGAATTTGTCAGATGGTATGAGGATCATCAACACTCTGGTTCCACTACATCTGCATATGTTGCACGTACAGGTACACCTTTTGTTGGTCTAACTCACTCCCTCGGACCTTGGGTCCTTGACTCAGGCGCCACCGATCATATCACTGGTAACAAGTCCTTGTTTTCTTCCTTGTCATGTCCGGATAATTTACCCTCGGTAACAATGGCTGATGGGTCTAGAGTCTCATCTCATGGTATTGGTACTGTTAATATTTTTCCATCCATATCCATTGATCATGTACTTTATGTCCCTGGGTCTCCCTTCAACTTATTGTCCATTAGTCGTTTAACTCGTACTCTTAATTGTGTTATTTCATTTACTAAAGATTCTGTTTGGTTGCAGAACCGGAGTTCGAAACACATGATTGGCACAGGATGTGAGTCTCATGGCCTTTATCATCTCCGCTCTTCTCCACATGTTGGCATAGTCATGGAGTCACCATCCCTTCTTCATGCTCAGTTCGATCATCCTAGTCTTGCCAAACTACAACAACTTGTCCCGAGGTTGTCCACATTATCAAGTTTGTCGAGTTTTTGGGTCTACATGTTTTGTTCATGATTTTAGTCCTGGTCTTGATAAGTTATCTCCTAGGTCTCACAAATGTGTCTTCTTAGGATTTCCACGGTCACAAAAGGGCTATAACTGTTTTTCCCCTTCCCTCAATCGTCATTTTATCTCTGCTGATGTCACTTTTGATGAGTCTTCTTTTTACTTTTCACATCTATCTTCTAGTTTTGTACCTCTCCCTGTTACTGTTGATATTCCTCTTATCTGTGATCCTCCTGGTGATGCTCCACCCATTTTGTCTTCTCCTTTAGACTCTCATTCACCACAGGATCATCCTTCTTTAGACTCTCATTCACCACAGGATCATCCTTCACCTCCACCCCTTCATGTTTATAGTCGCCGTAATTGTCTCCCTCATGACTCACTTCCGGTGCCGCCTCATGTGTCTCCTCTGGCTCCAGCAACTGAGTCTGACTTGCCTATTGCCCTCCGTAAAGGTATACGCTCTACCCGTAACCCTTCCCCCCATTATACTGTTCGTAATTACCACAGATTATCTCCATCTTTTTATACTTGTCTCTCATCCATTTCTTCTGTGTCAATTCCCAAATCTGTGGGTGATGCCTTAACTCATCCTGGTTGGCGTCAAGCTATGATGGATGAATTAAGTGCTTTATAGGAAAGTGGAACTTGGGAGCTTGTCCAATTACCATCTGGAAAGTCTGTTGTTGGTTGCAGGTGGGTGTATGCTATCAAGGTTGGTCCTGATGGCACAATTGATCGTCTGAAAGCTCGACTGGTTGCCAAAGGCTACACACAGATTTTTAGTTTGGATTATGGTGATACTTTTTCTCCAGTGGCAAAAATGACCTCTGTTTGCCTATTCATTGCCATGGCCGCTCTTCGACAATGGCCTCTTTACCAACTTGATGTCAAAAATGCTTTCCTCAATGGTGATTTGCATGAAGAAATTTATATGGAGCAACCGCTTGGCTTTGTTGCTCAGGGGGAGTCATCTGGATTGGTATGTCGTCTTCGCAAATCCTTATATGGCCTAAAACAGTCTCCTCGGGCCTGGTTTGGTAAATTCAGTTGTGTTGTTCAACAATTTGGTATGTCTCGCAGTGAAGCGGATCATTCAGTGTTCTATCGCCACTCGAGTGCTGGGTGTATCTACTTAATAGTGTATGTCGATGATATTGTTCTCACAGGAAGCGATTATCTTGGCATCTCTCAGATGAAACAACACCTTTGTCATCATTTTCAAACCAAAGATCTTGGCAAACTCCGGTACTTTTTGGGTATTGAAGTAGCACAATCCAATGATGGTATTGTCATATCTTAGAGGAAGTATGCATTATACATCTTGGAGGAAACAGGGTTAATGAACTGTAAATCTGTTGAGACACCTATGGACCCTAACATCAAACTCCTACCAAATCAGGGGGAGCCTTTCTCAGATCCTGAACGGTACAGAAGACTAGTTGGTAAATTAAACTATCTTACTGTTACGCGTCCTGACATTTCCTTCGCAGTTAGTGTGGTGAGTCAATTTCTAAACTCCCCATGTGAAGACCATTGGGATGTAGTTGTTCGCATACTGAAGTATATTAAAAGATCACCTGGAAAAGGTTTGCTATATGGCCCTAACAACGATACAAAAATCGTTTGTTATTCAGATGCTGATTGGGCTGGTTCCCCTTCTGATAGGAGGTCTATTTCTGGATATTGTGTCTCTATTGGTAGCAACTTGATATCTTGGAAAAGTAAGAAGCAAAGTGTTGTGGCAAGGTCCAGTGCAGAAGCAGAATATAGAGCTATGGCATCAGCTACTTGCGAGCTTGTGTGGCTTAAACAATTGCTTAGTGAATTGAAATTTGGAGATGTTACTCACATGATACTTATATGTGATAATCAAGCTGCTCTCCATATTAGCTCTAACCCTGTCTTCCATGAGAGAACCAAACACATTGAAGTTGATTGTCATTTCATTCGAGAAAAAATCATATCCGGAGATATCAAGACTGAGTTTGTTAACTCACGCAACCAGTTGGCAGACATATTCACGAAGTCCTTACGAGGACCTAGAATTGATTATCTTTGTAACAAGCTTGGAACATATGATTTATATGCTCCAGCTTGAGGGGGAGTGTTAGATGTTAAGATGTGTGTTTCTGTTATTTGGGTTAGTCTATTCTGTATTAAGAGCATTGGCCCATATCTTACAATATAAATAAACTACCCTATGTGTATGCTAAACACACAAGGGATATTTTTCGTAACCATTTATGCCAAGTTCTTTGTTATATAAGAGCGTGGTACAAGTAGATTAATTGGTGAAGGACAAGAATATAGAGGACTCTAGTATCTTTGTCTAGTTCGTCAATGTCTTGTTTAGCATCCCCATCTCCTAAGCTCTTACATGATTGCTTAGGTCATCCACATTTATCAAAATTAAAAAGGATGTTTCTTGAACTTACAAACTTCAAGTCTTTGAATGTGAATCATGTCAACTAAGAAAACATGTTCAATCTTCTTTTCCAGAAACAAGATGCAACTCTATATTTCTATAACTCATACTATCGTTTAAGGTCCAAGTTGAGTCACGTCTGTTAGAATATTTACCCTATTTATCATCATTGTAGTTTGTCTAGTATAAATAGTAGTAGTACCTAGGTCAAGGGGCAGACCCGTAATCTTCCATATACTTTTGTATCAAAACTTTCTTATATATAGAATGAGAGTGAGAGGGATCTTTCAAGCCCTCTAGAATTATTTTACAGTTTCAAACTCAAGTTGGTATTAGAGTGGGTTGATCCCACTCTGGTTTCTGTCTCGTAGCATTTGTTTGGTGTTGTTTGCCACTGTCTGCGGTTGTTCAGTCCCTATCTGCAACTATCCACTGTAGTTTGAAGCGCTTCAACGTTGTCAACCACTGTTCTTCACTGTTTCACTGTTGTCCGTCGTCGTCCGTCGCCAGCCGTCGTCACAGTTCTGTACAATTACCACCGGATCTGGTTCGTCTCTCTGCATGACGACCACCCCTGCCGGTGTTGGGGTCCCGTTCTCCTCCACACGCCGCCATACACTCCACAATACACTCCATCTTTGTGTGCCACGAAGAGGCGCGTACTGTTCACGCGCCACCCTCCACTCATCAGATTGCCATCGCGACACCTCCACAGCAGCCGATGAAACTCAATCTGTTGTCGGAGAACTAAGGATGTTTTTGGAAGCGGACTCATTAGAGGATATCAAGAAGAAACTAGAGAAATATTACATGGTGTTGATCTTTCGTCCCCTACATCCAAATTTTGATCATATTAGAGATCAACTTCTGACCAGTCATGAGGTCCCCTACATGGAAACATTGACCACTTGCCTTCTGCGTGTCCCGAAACCTCAAACACAGGAAACGCATGAACTAGTGGAACCATCTGTCATGGTTGCCACATGAGGAAGAAGAGGATGTGGCATTAGAGGAGGAGGACGAGGTTGGGAACGTCCTCAATGCACATACTGTAAAAGGATGAGTCACACTCACGAGAATTTCTACTCCTTAGATGGTTTCCCTTCCAAAATCGCCAATATTTCGAAGACTGAAACTTCCACTTTTACGTTCACCGAGGATGAATACCAAGAGTATCTAAGGTTAAAGTCTAACAGCTTCGCACAAACATCTCAATCACCCATTACATTAACACCCTACATTTCTCAATCCATGGATGGTCAAAATTCATGGGTAATTGACTCAGGTGCTTCTGATCACATTTCTGGTAATACCTCTTTGCTCTCATTCATTTCCTTTCGAGAAAAACCTCATTTCATAACCCTTGCAAATGGATCTAAAACTTCCTCAAAAGGAGTCGATCATGTTTCCTTGTCTCCCTCCCGCAATCTAAACTATGTCCTTTTTGTCCCTAATTGTCCTTTTCATTTAATTTCTCTAAGTCAGTTGACCAAAATGTTAAATTGTTCAATAACCTTTAATCACAAAGCTTGTTATACAAGAGCATGGTTCGGGGAGACAGATTGGAGAAGGATATGAAGCTGGTATATTATACCATTTTGGATCTCGTTAAAGGTGTCCTGTGTTGCTGCTCCTAATCCTAAAGTGCTACATGATCGACTTGGCCATCCTCAATTGTTCAAATTAATAAAGTTGTGTCCTGAACTTAGTGGTCTCCAAACCTTAGAATGTGAGTCATGTCAACTAGGAAAACATGTTAGATCTACCTTTCCTAAAAGGTCTCAATCAAGATTGAATTCTAATTTTTCAACCATCCATTCTGATATATAGGGACCTAGTCGTATCTCCTCCTTTGGATTTAGATATTTTGTTACCTTCATTGATGAATATTAAAGATGTACTTGGTTTTTCTTTTGAAAAATTGTTCTGAATTGTTAGCCATCTTTACATCTTTTTTTAATGAAATCACAGAATCAATTTCGTCAAGTAATCAAAATATTAAGAATTGATAATGCCAAAGAGTATTTCTCATCCTCCTTTTCTACAATCTTGAGTTCTCATGGTATATTACAACATTCTACTTGTCCTCATACACTGCAGCAAATTGGTATAGCAGAACGAAAAAATAGACACTTGGTTGAAACTACCTGTACCCTTTTGCTTGGTGCCCATATTCATGCCCATCGTTAGGGAATGCCATCTTAACTACATGTTATCTTATTAATAGGATGCCCTCCTCCTCTCTTGATCATAGTGTCCCTTTCTCCATTCTGTTTCCCATTGATCCTCTCTTTCACACATCTCCTTGAGCGTTTGACTGTGTATGTTTTGTTCATAAGATGTCTCTAGAACTAGATAAACTTTTTGTTCACGCTCTCATATGTGTCTTCTTAAGACTATTCTCGACTCCAAATAGGATATCGATGTTACTCTCCTGAAACTAAGAAGTATTACATGTCTGCCAATGTCTCATTCTTTGAACTTACTCCTTACTTCTCTCTGTCAGTTCAGGATGTTCATATCCTCCAACAGGTTCTTCCTATTCCAGTGGTAGAGTCAAATAGCTTCATTGTCTCAATCCAAGTCTTGATTAAAATCCTCATGAACCCGTTTCTTCACATACTAAATCCTAAAGAGCCCCAATAGATAGTCGACCTACCCAAGAAAATGATGAATCTCCTACTTCAGATTCTTCTCCCTCGTCACCTGCTACCACGCCTCCTGGTGCCAATGATTTAGCATGGCCTATTGCCCTCAGAAAAGGTACTCGTTCCACTCGAAACCCTCATCCCATTTATAATTTTCTTAGCTATCATCGATTGTCACCCTCTTATTTTCTCTCTTATTCTCAGTGTCTTCTGTTGTTATACCCAAGAATGTGAAAGAAGCACTTGATCATCCTGGATGGCAGCAAGCTATGATTGCAAAAATGCATGCTCTTGACCATAGTAATAATTGGGAGTTGGTGCCCCTTCTCCCGAGCAAAAAGGCGGTTGGTTGTCGATGGGTATATGTAGTTAAAGTCGGCCTTGATGATGAAATTGGTCGGCTCAAAGCCCGACTTGTTGCAAAAGGTTACACTCAGGTTTATGGTCTTGATTATTGTGACACTTTCTCTCTTGTAGCCAAGATGACTACTACTCGCCTCTTCTTTGCCATGGCAGCCATCGTTACTGGCCACTTCATCAATTGGATATCAAGAATGCCTTCCTACATAGTGATCTTGAGGAAGAAGTTTATATGGAGAAATCTCATGGGTTTATTGCTCAGGAGGAGTCTGGTATGGTATGCAAATTGCATCAATCTCTATGTGGCCTCAAGCAATCACCATGTGCTTGGTTTGGAAAGTTTAGCTCCATTGTCCAAAAATTTGGGCTAAAATGCATTGAAGCAGACCATTCGATTTTTTACTGTTATTCTTCTCTTGGGAAATGTGTTTACTTAATAGTATATGTTGATGATATAGTCATTACAGGAAATGATATTGTTGGAATATCTCAACAGAAAACATACTTGTGTAGACATTTTCAAACCAAGAATCTTGAAAGTCTCAAATACTTCTTAGGCATTGAAGTAGCACAATCAAAAGATGGAGTTGTAATCACCCAAAGGAAGTATGCTCTTGATATATTACAAGAAACAGGCATGATTGATTGCAGACCAGTAGACAATCCCATGGACCCAAACTAGAAATTAAGGACAGAAGAAGATGAATTATTCTCCAATCCAGAGAAGTATAGGAGGCTGGTTGGAAAACTGATTTATCTCACTATTGGAAGGCCAGATCTATCCTTTGCAGTTGGAGTGGTTAGTTATTTCTTGCAAGTTCCATGTGTTGACCATTGGAATGCTCTTATTCGCATTCTAAGGTATGTCAAAAAGGCTCCCGGACAGGGATTGTTATATGAAGATAAAGGAAGCAATCAGGTCTCTAGGTACTGTGATGCAGATTGAGCATGTTCGCCTATTGATAGACGGTCTACTACTGCATATTGTGTTTTTCTGGTAGGAAACATTATTTCATGAAAAAAGTAAGAAACAAAATGTAGTAGCTCGATCAACAGCTGAAGTCGAGTATAGGGCAATGACGTCACTGACATGTGAACTTATATGGGTGAAACAATTCATTCAAGAGCTTAACTTCTATGACATCCATACTATGAAGATGTATTGTGATAATCACGATGCTCTCCACATTGCATCAAATCCAGTGTTTCACAAGAGGACTGAACATATAGAAATTGATTGTCATTTTGTTCGTGAAAAGTTGTTGACTAAAGAAATATGTACTGAGTTTGTTGGGTAAAAAGATCAACTCGCAGATGTGTTGACCAAGTCATTAGGGAGTCCTCAGATTGAGTTTATTTGTTCCAAACTTGGTACATAAAATTTATATGCTCCAGCTTGAGGGGGAGTGTTAGAATATTTACCCTATTTATCATCATTGTAGTGTGTTTAGTATATATATTAGTAGTACCTAGGTCTGCACCTAGGGGTCTAGGGGCAGACCCGTAACCTTCCATGTACTTTTGTATATGACTTTCCTATATATAGAATGAGAGTAAGAGGGATCTTTCAAGCTCTCTAGAATTATTTTACAATTTCAATCTCAAGTGATATTATATTGAGCACTATTATTAATTTATATGACACATTTCAAGTTACTTTCATTATATTTATCATTGAATATGATATATAATTCATGATTAAAAAATTAGCTTATCAATCATGGTTAGATTGATAGTGCACTAGACATTTAACTCCCATTATTCTGTCTCAAAAAAGTAAAGATCAAGGTTCAAATTTAGTGGGTGTATAGTATGATCAGAAACACGAATACTAAATAAAGAATTAAATTTAAATACAATAGTAGTGTAAGCCTTTTTAACATTGTCATCAAATTATAAAGTGTCGTATATTGTAAGATTGTTAACTCTTGTAATAACTACATTTAAAGTCAAACATGATATGGTAATTTCTTACTGTTGTCAATATAAATTTTTACGATGGCCATTGATTGCTACTACAAAAATCGTGGGTCCACCTTTAAGTGATGAAATTGATATCTCTTTGTTTGTAAAAGAATCCCCTACAAGTAAAATTTTTTTTAGTTGTTTTGCTGATGTCCCATACGGGTTCTAAATGTAGGACGGGTTTGGTATTATCTAACTCCAAAAGCTAGCTCAACGGCGATAATTGTCCAAAATCTTATTCCAAGGGACATTTTGGATCATATATAAAAAATGGTATAAAATATGAATTGGGTGGAGTTAACTAACTTGATTATAAAAAGTATGTTCAATGTAAGAAACAAGCATCACCTGAACAAGAAGCTCAGTTTTCAACCGTCTACTTGCTTCATGTTCACTACGAGATTCCCCACGTTGACTAATGATTGCATCAATTTCGTCAAGAAATATTGTTGAGGGTGCATGATGCCTTGCAAGTTCAAATAACACTTTCACTAACTTCTCCGAATCACCTGCAGTCCAAAAATAACTTCTGAAATGTACATATTCAATAAGTAAAAAACTACAACAAAGAGGAAGCCGAAAGAGGAACGCGTTAAAAGCCCTCATTTATCAAAATAATGTTTCGCATATTAATGAGTTTTCCTCATCTTTGTCTCAGATTTATTTACGTAGCAACCTTTTAAGCAGTGCACTGTAAGCCACCCCGGCAGAATAAGAGAAGCAGTGCAGTGTGGTGTCCATTGCGGACAATAGTGCTTACGTGAATGAAATAGCGACCCTTGATACCAAAAATTCCTGTAAACACTAATAGTAGCCTATTGGGGTCTATTTAGAGGTGTTTTTTAGAGATTTTAATTTCCAAAACAATATTCTGCTTATGAAATCAATGAAAAAGCTGTTGCTTCTCATTATTCCTCTTGACCCAACCCTCTTTTTTCTGTACAAAGTTTCTTGAACTCATTTCTCTCAACCCAGCACTCTGGTGACTGGTTTAGGGGCCCTAGTGGATGAGATAGAACTTTTGATTCCAAAATTCCCTCTAAATGTATTAGCCTATTTAGGGGCCTATTTTAGAGATTTCAATTTCCAAAACAATATTCCGCTTATGACATAAATGAAAAAGCTATTGTTTCCAGTAGATCTTGACCCAACCCTCATTTTTCTGCACAAAGTCTCTCGACCTCATTTGTCTCTCACGCTAGCACTTTGGTGACTGGTTTATCACTTTCTCTGCCTCTGTTTTCTCTGCTCTGGAAACTGGTTGCTGGTTTCTCTGCTCTCTGACTGGGTCTGATAAGAGATTGCTGCTCTGCTCAACTCTTGTGACCTCTTGTTATGAGACATGGCAACATGTAAAAGACTTGTATTTGACTTTTGTCTTATTTAAGACACCAATGACTCTTTTATGTTAATTACGACTGTCATGAGTAATTTTTAATTTGTATCATGTATGAGAATTTATATTTACTTGGTGTAAATTGTATAAAATACATAAAGAAATTAAGAAATAAAGGTTATCTATCTAGCACAGCACACTTATGGGACTTTTCTCTACACACTTCTATTGAGGATTTAATTAACACACTGATAAAGAAGCTACATTATCGTCTATGGGCATTTCAAAACCGTTCAATGAGCAAGGTAAATCCACAAATATGGATGGAATTATGAATAATATTGACATGCAAATAAACTATTTTTAAAATATGTACTGAACTAGAAGCTCTCGTCATCTTAGATCATATGCACCAATTTAATTGCATTTAAAGAATAAAACTAATAATAGATGCCAATAAAAAATTCGATTGTACTAAATGTTAAAGTACGAGTTCCACATAAAAAGAGTGGGGAGAAATACACCTATTTACAAAATAAAACAGATAGACATACACACACGGCAGTTCTTCAAGGCACTATTTTTAAATTATCATCGATTTAGTATTGACTCACGTAAATTATAGAATGACTTTAATGTAAGGAAGATATACAATGTGATGATTATTAAATTATAAATGCATCATGTCATAAAAAGTATTTTAGAGATATTAAAATTAATTTTCTTTCTGCTCACTTCATTCAGGACATAATAGTCTTTAAATAAATAATTCAAGTTTTGAACTATCTAGACAAAGATGTCAAATGTTGAGGGAGTTATCAGAAGATTAAAAAAATTGTTTTTGCTTTGTTGAATGCTCTCTTTAAAAGGGTTACATTCTTTGAAAAAAAGGAAAAAGGAAGGAAGCCCTTAGGGGCAATTTCACATCATCAAGTGTTAGATTAAAGTTCAAGAGACCCTTTTATTTGATTTTGACTTTTTACTTAAATAACAAAGTGTAAAACAAATCTTTATAAGCATCATGACTTCATCAGACAAGTGGTTTGCGTAGGTTCTATGTCTAATAAGTTTTTTGCCTGAACAGATTGCTTATGTTCTTTGTCTAATAAGTTTTTGCTTGAACAGACAATTAACATACTTCGTTTGACATATGATAAGCCTTGAAGATTCATGGTACACATCAAAGGATGTTTGACACTTCGTTTCTCTCTCGAGCATCTCACATCAAGATCTCTTGAAGAGCATGCTTAAAGGTGATCCATGCAAACGGCCTTTTAGAAAAGTCATAATGTTAGTGTTGCAAAGTGTATCAGCTGTATCAAATCTTGCACTTTTTTGGTAGAAAGAAGCAACCTGACTAGGCATCATAAACCATGTCGTGGATAACAGTAGTTGTGCAAAGAAGCCACAAGCATTGAATATGTCTACATGCTTAAACATGGTCAGACAAAAGACAATGAAGAAAAAAGCCTAAGAAAACTCACAAGGGATTTGTTAGAATATTTACCCCATTTATCATCATTATATTGTGTCTAGTATATATATATAGTAGTACCTAGGTCTGCAATTAGGATTATCCTATTTATCATGTACTTTTGTATCATAACATTTTCCTATATAGAATGAGAGTGAGAGGGATCTTTCAAGCCCTCGAGAATTATTTTACAGTTTCAATCTCAAGTTGGTATCAAAACGGGTCGATCCCGCACTGGTTTTTGTCTAGTCTCCAAACCTTAGTTGTTGTCCCCAACTGCCCGACACCGTTTGCCACTATTCGGCGTCGTTTGTTGTTGTCCACCTTCGTCTGGCACTGTTTTGCCACTGTGATTATCAACTGAATTTTGTCACCATCAACCTCTGCTCCTGCCATTCTGACATTGTTCGCCGCTGTTTGCCGCTGTCTGCCGTCGGCCACTATCACAGTTTTGTCCGGTGACCACTAGATCTAGTTCGCTTCTCTGCCCGAGAGCCAACCCCATCGGTATCAGAGCTCCATTCTCATCCACGCGCCGCCACACGCAACATCTTTGTGCGCCGCGAACAGGAGCCTGATGCTCACCTCCATAGCGGTCACTAGCCTCTCCTCTCTTCGTTCTGCCCCTTCATACAGTGTTCCGTTAGCGTCCAGACAAAACCTTTTCAATAGTCACCTAGGGTTTGCGGTTTCTCCTCCGGATTCTTTATCCCTTGATCCGAAATGGCTTCTAGTTGTGCCATCTCTTTTTCCGAAAGTCCCTCCATCACGTCTGAAAAGTTAAATGGAAAAAATTATTTATCTTGGTTGTCTGCCGTTGAGATGTGGTTTCTTGGTCAAGGTCATTATGATCACCTTGAGCAAGATGGCAGCCATGTACCAGCTGATAAAGTTGACATGTGGAAATAAGCAGATTTCTAGTTGTGTGCTCTGTTGTGGCAATTAGTGGAACCCAAACATCTTCTATCTATGAGAGCTTTCAAAACATGTCAGTCCATTTGAAAGAAAGCTCAAAGTATCTATGCCAATGATATTCAACGTCTCTATGACTCGGCAAAGAAGCTTGCATCTCTTAAAATGGCAAACCATGATATGGTGTCCTTCATGACTGAAGCCCAATTTGCTATTGAAGAACTTAGTATGTTTTTGGAAGTGGACTCCTTAGAAGATATCAAGAAGAAACTAGACAAATATTACATGGTGTTGATCCTTCGTGCCCTACATCTTGATTTTGATAATCTCAGAGATCTACTTCCGACTAGTCATGAGGTCCCCTCCATGGAAACATTGACCACAAACTCAAACTCAAGAAGCGCATGAACTAATGGAACCATCTGTCATGGTTGCCACATGAGGAAGAGGACGAGGAGGTCGGGGACGTCCTCAATGCACATAATGTAAAAGGATGAGTCACACTCAAGAGAATTGATGCTCCTTACATAGTTTCCCTTCTAAAACCGCCAAAATTTCGAAGACTGAAACTTTCACTTCTAAGTTCACCTACGATGAATATCAAGAGTATCTAAGGTTAAAGTCTAACCGCACACAACCATCTCAATCTCCCAGTACATCAACAGCCTACATTTCTCAATCCATGGAAGGTGAAAATTCAAGAGTAATTGACTTATGTGCTTCTAATCACATTTCTAGTAATACCTCTTTGTTCTTATCTATTTTCTTTCGAGAAAAACCTCATTTTATAACTCTTACAAATGGATCTAAAACTTCCTCAAAAGGAGTCGGTCATGTTTCCTTATCTCCCTCCCTCAATCTAAACTTTGTCCTTTGTCTCTATTTGTCCTTTTAATTTAATTTCCCTAAGCCAGTTAACCGAAATGTTAAATTGTTCAATAACCTTTGATCACAAATCTTTTGTTATATGGTAGCGTGGTTCGAGGACACATATTGGAGAAGGATATGAAGCTAGCGGATTATACCATTTTGGATCTCGTACAAGGGTGTCATGTGTTACTTCTCCTAATCCTAAAGTGTTACATGATCGACTTGGCAATCCTCATTTGTCAAAATTAAAAAAGATGTGTCCTGAACTTAGTGGTCTCTAGACCGTAGAATGTGAGTCATGTCAACTAGGAAAACGTTTTAGATCTACCTTTCCTAAAAGGTCTCAATCAAGATGTAATTCTAATTTTTCAACCATCCATTCTGGTATATGGGGACCTAGTCGTATCTCCTCCTTTGGATTTAGATATTTTGTTACCTTCATTGATGAATATTCAAGATGTATTTGTGTTTATCTTATGAAAAATGATTCTCAATTGTTAGCTTTTTAAATGAAATCAAAGAATCAATTTGGTCAAATAATCAAAATATTAAGAAGTGATAATGCCAAAGAGTATTTCTCATCCTCCTTTTCTTCCATCTTGAGTTCTCATGGTATCTTACATCAGTCTACTTGTCCTCATACACCGCAGCAAAATGGTATAACAAACCGAAGAAATAGACACTTGGTTGAAACTGCCCGTACCCTTTTGCTTGATGCTCATATTCCTATCCATCACTAGGGGATGTCATCTTAACTGTATGTTATCTTATTAATAGGATGTCTTCCTCCTCTCTTGATCATAAAATTCCTTTCTGTTTCCTAATGATCATCTCTTTAACACATCTCCCCGAGTGTTTGGCTGTGTATGTTTTGTTCATGACATGTCTCCATGGTTATCAAACTCTTGAGTTAATTACGTTCCCGGATATGGCTTCCGAGTTAACTCGGAAGTAAACTCGTTTTCTGTGTAAACTCGGTAGAATCGACTGTGAAATCGGTAGGATTGTGTAGAATCGTGAGTTTGGAGCGATTCTGCGAGCTTGAAACGGGGAAAAATTAAGAAAAAATGAGGTCGTTTGGGGTTTAGGGTTTCATGACCTGATTGTCACTATCTCTCGTACCCCTCTGTCTCTGTCCATGGCCATCGCCATCACCTTGCCTCCTTCAGGTCGCCATCGCGTGCGCTCGATCACACTCCGTTCATGCTCCATCTGCGTTCCGTTCGTGGTCATCGTCATGTTTGTTTCGCGCTTGTCGTCGCGCCTACCATGACACTCGTCGTTGCTTATACTGGTCTTGTCTCTTTCCAACTGCGTCACTCACAGTTGAGTGAAATTATTTTTTTTTAACAAAGTCGTGAGCTGAACATTGTTTTCGTTTGTAATAGGTAAAAGAAATTGTTTTTCTAAACAATAAAACCTAAGTCCTTGCCACTGTTACAATTCCTTTTTTATTATATATTTAATGAAATGCATCAAAATTAATGACAATAATCCAAGTATTTATGCTTTACAATATTTATTTCTCTGAACAATATATCTATAAATTTTATTTATTTTAAGTTATATAATTTTGTAGACTTATTTGAATTAAGATATTATTTATATAATTTTTTTTCATCTAAAGTAAACTCCTACGAGTTTATGAGTCGAGTTTATTCGACTCTCACAAGTTTACGTAAACTCTCAAGTTTGATAACCTTACTCCAGGACTAGACAAGCTCTTTGCTTGCACTCTCAAATGTGTTTTCTTAGGCTATTCTCGACTCCAAAAAGGATATCGGTGTTACTCTCATGGAACTAAGAAGTATTACATGTCTGCCAATGTCAGATTCTTTGAACAAACTCCTTACTTCTCTTCATCTATTCAAGATGTTTCTATCCTCCAGCAGGTCCTTCCTATTCCAGTGATTGAGTCAAATAGCTCCACTATTTGTCATTCCAAGTCTTGATCACAATCCTCCTACACCCTTTTCTCCATACACTGAGATCATCCCGCACAGGACCTCAATGGATAGTCCTTCTCTCTAAGCAAATGGTGAATCTCCTACTTCAGATTCTTCTCCCTCGTCACCTCCTCCCATGCCTCCTGGCTTAGAAAAGGTACTCGTTCCACTCGAAACCCTCATCCCATTTATAATTTTCTTAGTTATCATCAATTGTCGCCCTCCTATTTTTCTCTTTTATCCTCAGTGTCTTCTGTTGTTAGACCCAAGAATGTGAAAGAAGCACTTGATCATCCTGGTTGGCGACAAGCTATGATTGCAAAAATGCAGGCTCTTGACCACAGTAATACTTGAGAGCTGGTGCCCCTTCCCCCGAGCAAAAAGGTGGTTGGTTACCGATGTGTGTATGCAGTTAAAGTTTGCCCTGATGGTGAAATTGATCAGCTCAAAGCCTAGCTTGTTGCAAAAGATTACACTCAGGTTTATGGTCTTGATTATTGTGACACTCAGGTTTATGGTCTTGGTTACGGATGGGTGAATGCAGTTAAAGTCGGCCCTGATAGTGAAATTGATCAACTCAAAGCCCAGCTTGTTGCAAAAGGTTACACTCAAGTTTATGGTCTTGATTATTGTGACACTTTCTCTCCTGTAGCAAAGATGACTACTATTCGCCTCTTCTTTGCCATGGCAACCATTCGTCACTAGCCATTTCATCAATTGGATATCAAGAATGCCTTCCTACAATCTTGAGGAAGAAGTTTTATATGGAGCAACCTCCTAGGTTTGTTGCCCAGGAGGACTCTGGTATGTTATGCAAATTGCATCGATCTCTATATGGCCTCAAGCAATCACCACGTGCTTGGTTTTGAAAGTTTAGCTCCATTGTTCAAAAATTTGGGCTAAACCGTAATGAAGCAAACCATTTTGTTTTTTATTGTCATTCTTCTCTTGGGAAATGTGTTTACTTAATAGTATATGTTGATGATATTGTCAATACAGGAAATAATGTTGTTGGAATATCTCAACTGAAAGATTAATTATGTAGACATTTTCAAACCAAGGATCTTGGAAGTCTCAAATACTTCTTAGGCATTGAAGTAGCGCAATCAAAAGATGGAGCTGTAATCTCCAAAAGAAAGTATGCTCTTGATATATTACAAGAAACAGGTATGATTGATTGCAGACCGGTAGACAGTCCCATGGACCTAAACCAGAAATTCAAGACAAAGAAGGTGAATTGTTTTCCTATCCAAAGAGGTATAGGAGGTTGGTTGGAAAACTGATTTATCTCACTATTACAAGACCAGATATATCCTTTGCAGTTGGAGTGGTTAGTCAGTTCATGCAGGCTCCATGTGGTGACCATTGGAATGTTCTCATTCGCATTCTAAGGTATGTCAAAAAGGCTCTTGGGCAAGGATTGTTTGTTATAAGAAGATAAAGGAAGCATTCAGGTCTCTGGGTAATGTGATGCAGATTGGGCAATTTCGCCTATTGATAGACTGTCTACTACAGGATATTATGTTTTTCTGGAAGAAAACATTATTTCATGGAAACGTAAGAAACAGAATGTAATAGCTCGATTAACAGTTGAAGTCGAGTATAGGGCAATGGCGTTACTAACATGTGAACTTATATGGGTGACATCCATACTATGAAGATGTATTACGATAATTAAGTTGTTCTCCACATTGCATCAAATCCAATGTTTCATGAGAGGACTAAACATATAAAAATTGATTCTCATTTTGTTCATGAAAAGTTGTTGACTAAAGAAATATGTATGAGTTAGTTGAGTCAAACGATCAACTCACAGATGTGTTGATCAAGTCATTAAGGGGTCCTCGAATTGAGTTTATTTGTTCCAAGCTTGGTACATACAATTTGTATGCTCCAGCTTGAGGAGGAGTGTTACAATATTTATCCTATTTATCATCATTATATTGTGTCTAGTTTATATATAGTAGTACCTAGGTTTGCAGCCAGGGTTACGCTATTTATCATGTACTTTTGTATCAGAACTTTCTTATATATAGAATGAGAGTGAGAGGGATCTTTCAAGTCCTCGAGAATTATTTTATAGTTTCAATCTCAAGTGGATTCAAAGGGGATTTGCAGCAACCCTTTTTTATCTCAATTTCATATATAAAAGTCCTCTTTGAAGAAGAAATGTTGAAAACAACAATCAAAATGCAAATGCTAAACCTCTTGTAATCTTTAGCAATTATTAGCCTTGTATTTGTGAGGAAGAACATTGTTCATGCTCGAGAACAACCAAAAAGAGTTTAATCATTGGGTATTCATCTTAGGACATTACCCTCTTTAAATTAGTAGATCACACCCTTTGTAAACAAAGTAGTTTAGCTAGGAGTGACCTAGTCCAAAGAATATTTATGTCTTAGCCAAGAGCAGGTGTGGTTCAAAGAATACTCATACTTAGTGACCATGTCCAAACAATACTTCTGGTTCTTACTGGCTACGTTCAAAATAATACTCAAGTCTAATACTTTTGTTTTTGCTAAGACCGGCTACGTTCCAAATAATACTTAAGTTTAACTTGAAGAGGTTGGATTCCCAAAAATACTTAGGTTGAATTAGGAGTTGTGTCCAACTCAGTTTTAGTCAAGAGTGGTTGTGTCCAAAGAATATTCATTGTTTAGCTAGAAGTGGCAGGTTCAAATAATACTTGTATCTTGCAGCTGTAGTCTGCCTTAGTGGAACTTGATCATGTTGATCAACAATTAGACATAGTCTGGGTTTATCAAATGAATCAGGATAAAAATACCTTGTGTAAATCTTCTAATCACTAAGCACTTTTACATCACATGGTCTTAAAATGTAACTAATAAGAGATTTTAGAAAACAATCTTTGAAAGGTTTTTTAGATAGTGCATCTATCACCTTGAAGTTACGTCTACTCTTCATCAGGCACAGTTCTTAATAAAACTTTCTTCACACTTAATATTAAACTTCATCTATTAACGGCTATCAAACAAAGCTTTTTAAAATGTTTTTGATAATTCCTAAAACACAATTCAACCCTCCTTGCATTTTTTGCTTGTTTTCACATTAGGAAACAAAGAAAGTAAGAGAAGAGAAAACATCATCTGTCCATTAAAAGAACATTCTTGAATCTTTTCATAATGAATTCAAGTAAGTTCTTGAGCCCTTTAATAGAAAGAATAGAGATAAGAAATAGAACACACTAAAAAATATGTAGTCTAAGATTTCACAGCATAATTTTCTTTATGAACTAAAAAGAAATTACATGTTAGAGTAATTTAATTATCTAATGCTTTGCACCAAACAAATTGAAGGCCTAATTCTCTCACAAAATAACAAGATCCTTTTGCCCTCTTAGTCCCTCATTTTATAGGCAACACGCCCTATTCTTCTAATTATCCCTACCCAGTGATTTGAATAATCCAACCTAGTTAACTCATATTGTAACTACCTACTAAACTATTGGGTAAATAACTAAAATGTGACCTCTAATTCAGCCTAGCAAACTGATATATTATAACTAGCTATTAAACTAATGGGCAACTAACATACATGTGACCTCTAATGGATACCAGTGTACGCTCATTCTTTGAGATCATTTGCCTACAATGAGATGTGAGAGAAGCTTAAAATAGCAAATGGTGTAGATTAAAACTAAATTCAAGTCATGCAATCAATGGTTTTAATCCAAATCACCCATGTTGTACCAAATAGTTGTTTTGAGCTGTTGGAAGTCCCACATCGACTAGAGATAAGGTCAATTTATAATATATAACTGCGTGTAAACCTCACCTTACAAGCCGATTTTGTGGGGTTGAGTTAGGCTTAAAGTCCACTTCTTAACATGGTATCAAAGTCAGGTTAGAGCCTATCCTAGCGATGTTTGTTGGGCATGTTGTTTCACCCGTTGTCGGGTCACTATCGAGCCACCCATTAATGTCTAGTCTCACGCTCGAGATGTATATACCTCAGCGTGAGGGGGTGTATTGAAAATCTCACATCGACTAGAGATAAGGCCAATTTATAGTATGTAAGTGGGTGTAAACCTCACCTTACAAGCCGTTTTTGTGGGATTGAGTTAGGTTTAAAGTCTACTCTTAATATGAACTTCTTTGATTGATATTAGACCTTTCTTTTAAGATATATATGCTACATACGCCATTCTATATCTATTTAGCTATGTAAATCAGAGGACAATCGTCTTGAACAAAAACCTTTCCAAACCAAAAAGGGAGTATGTCAATTGGCAGTTTAGAATGTAGTTATCATCGTAATTTTTTAAAAAAATAGTTAGCTGTACCGTCTTCCAGACAGATTATTCTATTTCCTTTAGAAAAAATAACATACACTGCAATTATAAAAATAAACACTTTCATGTTTCATACGATACCTAGATAAAGATTTACAAAACAAATAATCTAAAAAAGAAGTGGGAGAAAGTTAAGAAACATACCTCGCCATTTGCTAACTACAGATGATGCTGAAATATTAAAAAAGGTAGTCTTGCACTCTGTCGCAACTGCCTTAGCAAGCATTGTCTGCAACAATCAAACCAAAAGTTAGGAAGTTATTAATAATTCAAAAAGGAAAAAAAAAAATCTGCTCGATCAAAACATGAAAGTAAGACAGCTGAATATTTCTTCCAATACAAATTACTTTTGAATTTTATCAGCACACACATTAACATTCACTTACAATTTTAGAATGGCACTAGGAGGCAATCTAGTGAATGTTAATGATGGAATAACAATACAAACCTTTCCTGTTCCTGGTGGTCCAAAGAGGAGGATGCCCTTCCATGGTGATAACAGACCCGTGAAGTACCTAGAAAAAGGAGAAAAAGATTCGCTTGACCATGAAAATATTTTACTCATATCTCTAGTTCTCTAGTACACTTTATATGCATGTGTAGGAAATCTATTAGTTAACCATTTCAAAAAACAATATATTAATATAGCCATTTTAGCAAGACAGGGAACTTAGAATATGATCTCAAATTCCCAAAAAACAAACTAACAAACACATGTGGTCCAAATTTCAAAATAACAAATCTAGAGTATCTGTCATTTTCAAACAAGCAGCACCCGAAACATGTGAATTAGCTAGACCTCTTTCTGTTCCCTTATTCAAGGACTTTAAAATGAGGATTTTTTTTTCTAACAAAGAAAGAATTATATTAAGAAAAAAAATAATGTAAACACTACGATATTATCTATCAACAGATCTCTTTTATTAATTACGTCCACCTTAACATTCTCATTTATGCTACTCCTTTTTTTCTTGTATTGTCCCTTTAAAGATCAGTATTCACTGTGATAGAGTATACTTGGTTTGTAGTCATCAATAAATCATCCTTTTAAGTTTGATAGCCAGGTACTTTAGAGTCACAAATAACCCCTGATGTAGTTTCCCATTTTTATATCTTCATTAATTTCTCCATCATGTCATTATTGAAACCTGATACTTAAACTTAGAAAAACCATTTTCCTCTTACTTGCTGAAAAAATTGCAAAGCTTATTGTGTCGTACTCCAACCCAAGAGAAACCATTTGATTCCAAAATCTAACTTCAAAGCTTGAGTTTAGAGTTAATTTCTTAGATTCATATCATCAGCAAAAATATGCCTTTAGAGATTATCTTTTATATGTCCAAGACACAAAATCCTTCTTGAGAAAATATCCAAAAAGAAGGAGAATAAGAAATCATCCAAGAGCTACATTTGCACATAAAAGATGTTAAACTATGGGATTGCCCAGCACAACTACACTGATAGGAATTCTGGAAATAAATCTGTAGTCCAAATAGGTGGTAACACGGGCTACTTCCCTGCGTAGGAGTTTCATCCTTTCACACTGCAGGAACAACAAATCACAAATGCCCCCTAACTGCTCTAGTTTCCTATATCTATATTCCACAAATAACTGTTAGTGCATACAATGATAACTGCCCCACAACGAATAAAAACCACTCAATAACTGTCACAAAACAAATAATCAAGCCTTAAGAATCTTATCATTTAGTCCTTCTAATGTACACCTCTAATGGTTGTCCAACTTAAATTGTACTATCAAATTATATGACCTTTTGGTAAATCACAACATTAAAGCAAACATAAATAAAACCCATCAAGGCACCAAAGAAATAACACTCCCAGAAAAGGTGCAAAGTGAGAAGCTTCAGCTAAAAAACACTGGTATTTCAATAGAAACCTAGGAAAGGAATCACACTTCCATAAACCCTAACTTCAATTTTTCTCGTGCATGCTACAACCTATAAGGCAAGTTATTCAATCTACAATGTGGAGTGGCAAGTTGGTAATGGAGAAACCACTATTAAAAAACATGAATTTGTTTTCCAAAGTAAAATTATGTATGATTTAGCCCATTCAGATAGTGAAGGAAATAGATGTATAAATAATTCAAAACATCGAAATTCCAGTTGTTTATAGGTAAGTGTTAGAATAGGTATTAAATACAGGTAGGATAAGTGTTAGAATAGGTATTAAATATACGTAGGAAGTAGTTGTATTGGGAAACTGCTATATGAGTTGTATCTATCTTTGTACCTTGGACTCTAGTTTGATCTTTGCTCTTCCCCATACTCATTGTATCAGAACTCTATCAATATAAGTACGAGAACATATGAGAGGAGTGATCAAGCTCTCTCAAATTCATTATCTATTCTTTTATATTTTTCTCAAATTGGAACCAAAGTAGGTCAATCCCACTCTCCTTGCCTCTGTCTAACAAAGGAGTTGCCATCTAGTTACTATTTGTGTCATCCGCAAGTGTATTGATGTTATTCCCCTGAGACTAAAAAATATTACATGTCTGTAAGTATCGCACGATAGGTCCAACAAACAACAAATATCGATAGGATAGGCTCAAACTCATGACTCTAATACTATGTTAAGAAGTGAACCAGCTTATAAGGTCCTGTATGCACTCATTTATATACTATAAACTTGTCTTATCTCTAATCGATGTGGGATCTCTAATAAAACCATATAACAATCCTTTTCCAAGAACTCCTTTAATGTACCTTAACATATGGACTGCATTTCAATGATCTTCACATGGGGAATTAAGAAATCCGCTTATCACACTGACTGCAAAGGAAATGTGTTACGTATCCGAGTCGGAGACGTAATTAAACACGATCACAATAGGTAGAAAAGACAATGAACGAATGATAGTGGACGAATGAATCTCTTTTATTGATGGTAATATCTGAATAAACAAAAGTAAACAATAATTGGGAGCATAACCTCCTCCAATTACTTGGGAGCATAACATCCCTCACAGGACGCATAGTCGCCTATCAACCAAACTCAATAATCAAAAGCATACCTTTAACCCTAGACTCTCCCTTTATTTATACTAATTATTTCCTAAATAAAATATTTCCCTAGAATAAAATATGAATATTGTTCTAAATAAAATATTTCCCTATAATAAAATCTTTCCCTAGAATAAAATATGAATATTGTTCTAAATAAAATATTTCCCTAAGATATATTCTTATTTACTATAATTATTTCTAAATATTTTCCACCTATCCTAACTGTAGTCCTAGTTAGGATAGTCACTCTTCAACCGATCAGGTCCAGCACCCGTTCGGCTTTGCTTCCCCTGCACCCTACCGTTCAGCTCCAGCTATTCACCGCCTTCCACCGTTCGGTCTGACCTTTCCATGCCTTCCACCGTTCGGCTTGACCTCTCCCTGCCTTCCAATTTTCGGCTTGCTTCCCCTTCCCTCCTACCGTTCGGCTCCCTTCTATCCTATTACCCAGTATCCTATCAAAATGTAAGGACAAGTAACTATAAGATAATTTAATTTTCCAACTTGTCTTCTATACTGCTTGGGATTTGACATAAGCTCCCCCTGTTTGGTATAAGTTTAGTATTAGGATCCATGGGTGTGTCAATAGATTTTGAATGCATCAACCCACTTATCAACTCAGTTTCCTTCAAAATACTTGTTAGAATATGTTTTATTAACTGTATTATTTTTGTTAGAATGTGTTTTTATTAGTTGGATTGTTTCCCTATTTAGCATATTATAATTATAATGTATGATGGGGATATCCTTGAATCATAGGGATTCGGTTGTCTAGGTGCTATTATTATACTTCCTAAAATAGTTTTCTAGCCTTATTGAATGATTCTACCCTAAATTATAAGATGGCATCAAAGCTCTTAAATTCTGGAAGCCGCCTCTGACTACGCCACCAAAACCCTAGACGGCAACCTTCATTGTTGCCACCATCTCTTTCAAGACAGCCTTCATTGTTGTCGCAAACCAAACCCTAGACGACTGCCATCATTGTTGTCCACCATCCCTTTAAGGGCAGCCTTAATTGTTGTCAATAGTATTTTTTTAGGGTAGTCACCCTTCATTGTTGCTATGATTTGCAGTGTTTCGTTGCAGTCACAACAATCAAATACCTATTCACTGCATTAAAATCATTGTACTGCATGGACATGGAAGAACAAATTGCTAAAGTGGTCAATACTGCATCACAGAACACTCAAGGACAACTGCAAAACCTCAACACTGCCTACCGATTGAATGGAAAGAATTATTTGAAATAGGCCTAGCTTGTTCGCAGATCTTTGAAAGGTAAAGGGAAAGCTAACCACTTGACTAAAGATGCTCCTAAAGAAGATCCCAAATTTACAAAAATGGGATGAAGAGGACTCTATGATCATGGCATGGCTATGGAACTCCATGATTCCGAAAATCACTTATACTTACATGTTTTTTAATTCTACAAAGGAGATTTGGAATGCCATGGAGCAGCCATACTCCAAAGCTAAAGATGCTAGTCAAATATATGATGTGAAGGTGAAGACTGTCGCTACAAAACAAGAAAACAAGATAGTTACAGAGTACACCAATCAACTCAAATCATTGTGGATGGAATTAGACCATTACATGGTCATAAAAGCCAAGTGCTCAGATGATTCAGCAATGCTCAATGAGTATATTAAGCAAGATAGAGTCTATGATTTCTTGATGGGGCTTAACTCTAATTTTGATCAAATGAGAGTCCAAGAGACCCTTGTGAAAATCCAAAAGCTACCCTTGTGAACAGCCACCTAGGCTTTTCTATTTTCCTGGCTGTTTCTTTGTCCCTTGATCAGAAATGGCATCTGGAAGTGTCATTCAAATCTCTGGAAGTCTCTCAATTACTTCCAAGAAGCTAAATAGCAAAAATTATGTATCTTGGCTTGCTGCCGTCGAACTTGGTTTTTTGGCCAAGGACATTATGATCACCTTGAGCAAGATGGTAGCCATGTACCTGCTAAAAAAGTTTATTAGCGGAAACAAGCAGATTTCTAGCTGTGTGCCCTATTATGGCAATCAGAGGAACCAAGACTTGTCTCTCTTACAACTTTCAAAACTTGTCACTCCTTTTGGAAGAAAGCTCAAAGTATTTATGCCAACAATATTCAATGTCTCTGAATGGCAAACAAGCTTGCATCTCTTAAAATGGCATATCATGATATGATGTCCTTCATGACTAAAGCACAATCTGTTATCAAAGAACTGAGGATGTTTTTGGAAGTGGACCCTTTGGACAATATCAAGAAGAAACTAGACAAATATTACATGGTATTGATCTTTTGTGCTCTACATCAAGAATTTAATCATATTAGAGATCAACTTCTAACCAGTCATGAGGTTCCTTGCATGGAAACCTTGACCACAAGCCTTATTCGTGTCCCACTGCCTCAAACTCAAGAAGCTCAAACTCAAGAAGCTCATGCCACACGAGGAAAAGGAGGACGTGGCACCAGAGAAGAAGGACAAGGAGGTCGAGGATGCCCTCAATGCACATATTGTAAAAGGATGGATCACACAAGAAAATTGCTACTCCTTGTATGGTTTTCCTTCCAAAACCGCAATATCTCGAAAGCTGAAACTACCAATTCCAAGTTCACTGAGGATGAATATCAAGAGTATCTACGATTGAAGACTAACAGCTTGGCACAAACATCTCAATCTCCCAGTACATCAACAGCCTGCATTTCTCAATCCATGGAAGGTCAAAATTCTTGAAGTCTATCCTTTTTGTCCTTAATTGTCCTTTCAATTTGATTTTCTTAAGCCAGTTAAGCAAAATGTTAAATTTTTAATAACTTTCGATCACAAATCTTTTGTTATACAGGAGCGTGATTTGTGGAGACAGATTGGAGAAGGATATGAATTTGGAGGATTATACCATTTTGAATCTCATCCAAGGGTGTCCTGTGTTGCTGCTCCTAGTCCTAAAATGTCAAAACTAAAAAAATGTGTCTGAACTTAATGCTCTCCGGACCTTATAATGTGAGTCATGTCACCTAGATAAACATGTTAGATCTACCTTTCCTAAAAGGTCTCAATCAATGTCTAATTCTAGTTTTCGATTATCCATTCTGATATCTAGGGACCTAGTCATGTCTCTTCTTTTGGTTTTAGGTATTTTGTTACCTTCATGGATGAATATTCAAGATGTACTTGGGTTTATCTTATGAAAGATTGCTCTGAATTGTTATCCATCTTTACATCTTTTTTAATGAAATCAAGAATCAATTTGGTCAAGTAATCAAAATCTTAAGTGACAATGTCAAAGAGTACTTCTCATCCACCTTTTCTGCAATCTTGACTTCCCATTATATACTACATCAGTCCACTTGTCCTCATACACAAGAACAAAATGGTATAGCAGAAAGGAAAAACCGACACTCGATTGAAACTGCTCGTACCTTTTTGCTTGGTGTCCATATTCTTGTCCATCACTGGAAGATGCCATCTTAATTGCATGTTTTCTTATTAATATGATGTCCTCCTCCTCTCTCAATCATAAAGTCTCTTTCTCCATTCTCTTTCCAAACGATCCTCTCTTTCACACATCTCTCCGAGTTTTTGATTATGCATGTTTTGCTCTATTTCTTGGGTAAGAGTAAAGGCAGGAGGCAATAACTCATTAAATTCATGAAAAAGAGCATGAATCTTACCCATATAATCAGACATAGAGTCCTGATGCCGAGGAGCAACAACATTGAAAAGATCATGACAAACACCGAGTATAATTGGTGTATAATAATTTGGTCTATTCTGAAACTTCAAAACATGTGTCATAGAAACAAAAAATTTGTTTTAAAGAGTGCAAGGTACCCTTGATAAGGACATAATTGAGCATATTTTTTAATCCAACAGGTATCTCAATAGAATCAATATCAATCACTTTTAGCATAATATGATAAACATACCCCTGACTCTTAAGCCAAAGTCTAATGTCTGATACCAAGTCACATAATTAGAGTCACCTAAGTTATCAACAAACAAGTGCACATTGACATTGATAGTATATATGGACGAGTCAGACACAGTGGTGGCAAAAGAGATATTAGAAGAGACAGTATAGAAGAAGAAGCCATAGATGAACTCGAGAGAGAAACCTTAAAAATCCAAGTTTTTCCAATCAAGGCAACAAGACCAAATTTGGAAAGAAGAGAAAGAGGTGATCTCAGCGTCGATGGTCGTTGTCCAAGAGGAGCAAAGACGCACGCCACCACAAGCGGTAGAAAACAACGCAGGTACGTGACTTTGAGAGGCGCGTGACGGCGTGTGAGAGCACCGATGAAGCCCTTGTTGACGACACGGTGGTCACCTAGCCGAGACAATCAAAATCGTGTGGACACCGATCTGAACTAGAACTCTGACGACATTTACGGTGATGGGTGACGACAACAACAGTTGCAATGGTAGCAGTGATGAAAATTTTTCTAAAAAAATACCTTAGGCTCTACATACAAACATAAGTGAAAAATAGGTTTGGGATTAATCACCCTTGTGTAAAAAATACACATAGGATTCAGTATTTATAATAAATGTGTTAAGAAGTGGACTTTAAGCTTAACTAAACCCCACAAAACCGGCTTGTAAAGTGAGGTTTGCACCCACTTATATACTATAAATTGACCTTATCTCTAGTCGATGTGGGACTTCCAACACACCCCCTCACGCCAAGGTATATACATCTCGAGCGTGGGACTAGACATTAATGGGTGGTCCAATAACGGCATGATAACGGGTGGAACAATATGCCCACCATACAACAAATATCACTAGGATAGGTTCTAACCTGGCTCTAATACCATGTTAAGAAGTGGACTTTAAGCCTAACTCAACCCCCACAGAATTGGCTTGTAAGGTGAGGTTTGCACCCACTTATATACTATAAATTGGCCTTATCTCCAGTCGATATGGGACTTCCAACAAAATGAAATATAGACTAAGCCCAAAATACAAATAAAGAATAATAACAAAGTAGTTGAAGATAAAAGATAAAGATAAGATATCTATCAAAGATATATAATAATATAATATATGTAACAATTTGGATGAAACTTGAGTCAATGTATATGGTTAAGTTTTTGGCATAAGTTTTTGGCACATAGACTCTATCTCAAGTAACAATTGTACTCGTTCAAGACAACTCAGACAAGAATGATGGTGGAAAGGATAACAGGTTTTAATAAGATTTAGGAAGACATGGAGAACATTGAGATGAAGCTTGAGGATGAGGGTAAGGTTTTACTTCTTCTTAACCCATTACCTAGCACGTACGAACATTTTAAAGACACTTTACTGCTTGGAAACTAGCAAATGATTACTCTAGAGGAGGTAAAAACATCGATAAGGACTAAAGACTAAAGAGATTCAGAAGATTCAAGAATGTAAAGAAGAGGGTAATGGGTTGAGTCTAAATGTGTCTAAGTTGAAGAGAAAGAAAGAAAAGGAGTTTAGGGAAAGAAAGTTTAGTGATACTCACCAGATGATTTGGTCAATTTTGAGTGTTATAACTGGCACAAGAAAGTTAATAGATCTCCCACCACTGAAACCAATTCAAAGCTTTACCTTCTAAAGTAATCAAGACACAGCCTACATACTTTCTTCCATAATCACATCCTTCAATCGAATATTCCACTCCAATCGATTGGTCCATCCATAAGCCTCCTCTTCTGCAAAAACAGGGATGTCCAATTTCCTTCATCTTGAGGAAGACGTCATTTTCCCTTGATCATGCTCTCCTCTCCCCCTATTGCTTTCGTTTATGATAGAAATATTGTCAAGCTTTTTCTTATTGACGACATTTTCTTATTGATAAGATAAAGGGATTGGAGTTTTGTGATCACTACGTACAAGGAAAGTCTCATAGATTGAAGTTTCAGATTGGTAAGCATGCGTCTAGTAGACCCTTTGAGTATGCTCAAGCAAACCAAAGGGATCCAACATGAGCTCAAACTCAGGTTGAAAGATCTTATTTTCACACTATTATAGATGATTATTGAAGAAGGGTGTGGATTTACATCTTAAAAGACTAAGACTTTTCAGAGGTTAAGGAGTGGCTCACCATGGTGATTAATCAGCAGGGAACCAAGTTGGAAGTGTTGAGTACAACAATGGACTAGAGTTTGTTTCAAACGAATTCAATGACTCTAGCAAGGCAGGAGGTATAAAGTGGCAAAAGACAGTTGCAAGCACATCACATCACAACAAAATGGGTTGGTTGGCTGAGAGGATGAACAAAATCATTTTGGAAAGGGTGAGATTGCCTAAGTCCTTCTAGGGGAAAGCTACAAAGACTGCCATCTATTTGATAAGAAAGAGTCCATCATCTACTCTAAACAATAAGACTCATATAGAAGTATTGAGTGGAAAGACTACAAATTATGAGAATTTAAGGGTGTTTGGCACATTGACATTTGAACATATTAAGAAGGATAAACTGAAGGCATGGGCTGTGAGATGTATCTTCATTGTCTCTAAATAATGCATAGCAAACAATACACTAAAGAACTTAGTCAGACAGTTAGACTATTTGATGTAAGGGAATAGTATAACATGTGGTAGTGGTACTACAAACAATCTAGTGATTTTCTGTTATTCCTATAGTTTAGGTTCTATATATAGAGACTGTTATGAGATAAGATAAGACACTGAGTTTTGTTAAACTCTCTATGTATAGAACCTTCCAAGATCAATAAAAGTGTTTATTTCAATCTTGTTCTTGTGTGTTGCGTTATTACTGTTAAGAACCCAACAACAGGCATGAACAATCTAGATAAAACATTGGTTCAAGATATTTCTCACAAAAAACTGAATCACCATACAATTAAACTAAATCACCATACAATAAAACTAAATCAATAAAAGGTTAGTATTAACATTATTGTTACCCTTTCTTTCATCTTTAAATTAAAAACACTAGTTTATTCATTCATCAATGTAAATGACCAGCAACATCCAATGAAAAGATCTCATTTACAACATACACAAAATTATCTTGACAAGCAGTCAAACAAAATGGTTGTCAATACCTCTAAGGAATGTTAGATGTAGAAAAATTGCAATAGGGATACCTACTTGGGATACTTAATTGGCATCACAACAGCCTCTTTCAGCAAACGTTTGGCATTCTCTAAGCCCTTGATACTTTCCCACGATACATCTGGACTTCCACGAATGATATCCCTGCAACAATGTGATGGGCGATGAAAATTTTGACCAACAAACAGGTAACTACTCCAAATAGTCAGCATTTGTATAAAAATTGTTAGAAAGGTTGATAGAGAAAATATACCTACTTAGGCTCTCTGCTAAAGTTCGCATTTCTGCAGACTCAAAAGGTGGAAGCAAAGACTTATGCCTGAAAATGTTAGGGATAATTATCTGAGAGTTGCAGATGAATAAATTTTCTATCTTCCATATTTTCTAAGTTATCAGTAATTCTAAGAGTGAATAAATTCTTTATCTTCTATATGGTCCCACAGAATCACAAAATTCATAAGTTGATAATACTAAAGGTTGAAATTGTGAGCAAGGATCAAAGGATCAATATCAATCGTGATTCATTAAACAACAGAAAATATCAATTGTGATTTCTAGAAGATATAAAACTGTATATTATTGTCAACTTCTCTTTACTTGGTAGCAAATTCACTATCTTCCACATAGTCTACTAGAACAGAAGAATTCAATAAATGATATTACTAACTGTTGCAATTGTGAGAAAATATAAAATTATCAATTTTAGTAATGGCTGTTAAAGTATGCTTATGATATTGTCCGTCTGTTTCCTTTAGGTGAGGCGAGAGCATCAAAGGTACGGACTACGCATAAAAGTCAGCAAATTCAAAATGCAATGAAAGAAAACAGAAACTTCATTGTCTGTTTGTCGAATGATCCTGAATGTCTATATTTTTAGTATCTAGGACTTTAATCATAACTGAACTAATATGTTACTCGATCAATTACGAAAGGCATCGTATCTGTTTCTGATACGATTGACTTTAAACATTTTTAAGTGAATATGTGCCAACAACAGAATCCAATAACACAACGTGATGGTTCAGAAAATCATACGGCCTTTCATCCATATTAACCGGCGAAAATTCATTTGAGTGTATCTGGTTCTGCCCCTGAAACACAAAATCAAAGCATGACGAAACACCTCAGCGAAATTTTAAGGAGTGATGAATGACCGGTTACACAAGAAACAGGCATGTCTCAAACATAGTACCTCAGTTCGAAACTGCTCATAGACAGCCATTTCCGATGCCTTTTTTGCATGTGGATTGCCATTGGACACAATGCCCAATGAACCTCCATTACTTACCACCGCTTCATCAGCAGTCTCGCCATTCTTCTCAGCCTTCTTCCTACCAAACTTAGCATCATAATAAAATTTGAAGTCCTGAAGATCCAACATTAAAATTACGTACAACTCTTGGTAACAACAAAAGTAAAATTCAGTCCACCACAAAATCAACAAAACCAAACAGACCAAAAAAATATACAAAAACACACAATCTATCTAGGCAAAGTAAAATTCCCGTGACATTATTCAAGCTAGTGAGAAAACAAATCGGAGCAACTATAAGAATCCGTTATAGATTGATCAACGAAACGCGATGCAAATGTCGTAGTAAGAAAAATGAATAACAAAGAATCTTAGAATCGCAATTAGTTTTGCGAGGAGAGGGAGAGAGAAGAGAAAGTAAAAAACCTGGAAAGACCAGCGCGTGGGCATGGGATCGTCGGCCATCATAGAGAGAGAGTGAAAGAAGTGTTTCTCTCTCTAGAATGGATCACCAGCGAGGCAAGGCTGCACTCTCTCTGGCTCTCTTGGGAGAGTGTGAGGAACAGCCAGAAAATCTATATATAAATTACACAGACTATAATTTATAGGTATAATATGCAAGAAATGAGAGAACTTAAATCACGTGTGGAGCAAAAGTCATCAATGTGATTAAATGGTCTTATTTCCGATATACCTAATTCCTTTATTAAATTTTAAATTTGTAATTTATTATTTTATCACCTACTGGCCAATTTTTAACCACTGCATGGCAAATTTCATGCCTCCAGATAATAATTATCTTAGATAATCATTTTCATTTATTAAAAATCATAAATATGATTAATTAGTGAACATGTTCAAGCGTTTTCACTTTCACTTTAAATTCTATAAATTAAAGTCAGCAAAAATAAAATACATCATTCATTTTACCATTTATATATGTTCACTCTGTTTGAAAATAAAAATTTATAATATAATAACCAGTTAATGAATGGATGAATTCAAATCCACAAATTATTTGAGATTATGTACTCTTAGCATTAAAAGTTAAATAGGAAATAGTGACTTGAATATTTTTCATTAAAATATTGATGTAAATATAACTTTTTTATAATATCAGTCATTTTGTAATTCACAAAAGAAATACATATCGTTTAATATTGGTAATCTTGAATAGGTTAAGTTTAGGCTTTGAATATCTTATTTCAGGATACTACTCTGCATTATTATATATTCATTTATTTTGTAAATACTTTCTTAAATTGACACTGATATGCGTCTTTTGTCCCGTCATATATTAAATTGTAACCTTTTAAAAATAAACACTCAATATGTTAGCATCATCCAAATTCATTCACTTCAATGAATTTGGGAAGAGTAATTGAGGGGATTTGAGAGGATTTGAGGATAAATTTTGTTGTTGTTTATTTGAGTGAATTTGAAAGTAAATGAAAGTGGATTTGGAAGTAAATTTTTTTAATCTGTTATGTCAATCAAATCCTCCATTAATTCTCACAAACTTTACTTTCAAATTCATTCTCCCTTACCTCCAAATTCACTCAAATAAACAACAAAAAAATTCTCAATTACTTTCCTCCAAATTCATTCAAATGAACAAGGCATAAGAAAACCAAAAGTATGTGTCCTTTGTCCTACCTACCATATACAAATTGTATACACTGTGACCTCCCAAATTCAAACATTTTAAACTCATTACATAAAAATACAAATGTAATATAATAAATATTGATTATCAAAGAGCATCATAGTTAGAAATAAACTAAATAACATGAATAAAAATTAATGAAGAGGATTTGTATGGAAAAATATAAATTAACAAAGAGGATGCATATGTAAGTGAAAATAAATTAAATTACATAAATATATAAATTAATAAAGAGGTCATTTACATAACTAGAAATAAATTAAATGATATAAATATAAAATAATAAAAATAATTCGTATATAACTAAAAATAAATTAAATAATATAAATATAAACTAATAAAGAGAAATAATACTTTACTGAAAATAAATTAAAGGGTTAAATATGTTTTTAGTCCCTAAACTATTGGCCGTTTCTGGTTTTCGTCCCTCTTCCAAAGTAAGGTACAATTTGGTCCTCATTCTTTAGAAAAACGTTCGTTTTAGTCCTCAAAATTTTGTTTTTAGTCCTCGTTTTAGTCCTCAAAACGTTCGTTTTTTCGACTAAAACGAACGTTTTTTAAAGATTAAGGACTAAATTGTACCTTACTTTGAAAGAGGGACGAAAACCAGAAACGGTCAATAGTTTAGGGACTAAAAACATATTTAATCCTAAATTAAAAGATAAAAATATAACATATAAAAAAACGAATTGATATTACTATAATAAATTAAATAATAAAAACAAAAAAAGTTACAACAGTATGTAACTCAAAAATAAATAAAATATTAAGAAAGCACACAATCATTTACTAATATAATAAGAGTTTTAACTTTACTTTCTCCAAGAATCTACAAAATAGAGTGTTAGAGTTGATAACTTTTAAATAATGAGACTAAATGTTTTAAAGTTAAAATACTTCAATAAAATAAATAAATTTTCTTAAACTCGTCTCATTACATAAAACACTTATCATCTTTTTATAACTATTTCTTTTAACTTTCTCTCATTTTTTTCTAAGGATTCTAACTCTTTAATCATCTGATTGATGATTTAGAAGCTCCTAGGAGATTACGGCGGAGTAATTTTCACATCTATCCGATCAACTTTTAGAATAGAGCAAGTAAGTTTCATCTCTTTTTTTTCTTTCGTTTCTAAATTGAAGTTTCACGAAGCGATTATTCATCGCATGCGTTCTTTGATTTCTATTCCTTATTCTCTTGCAATTTGTGGTCCAAAGGACTCACTCCGTTCTCAATTAGGCTTTTTGTAGGTATTTCTAGAGTTCCTTGAACTCTAAGCAAGGGGGTCTGCATTATAAAGCTCAAATGTTGGTATAAGGTAAGGGAAGCTAGATGTCTAAGTCTAAATTTGATAGTGTTTGTAAGTTTGGTTGTTATATGTTTATTAATTTGATAGAACATTAATTTTGATGTTTATGATATATTAGTTTAATGAAATGTATATGCTTTGGTATGGTATAATTGAATTCTGATATGATGAAATTTGGTTGTTAATATTGTCATTAATTGCATAACATGGAATTGTATTGATGTTTGTAGTTGACTGAAATGTTGACGGAGTGAAGAGTGGTCAAGGTTATGGTTTTAGTAGCTAAAAAAAGGAGTTTTAATAGTCAAGTTTGTAAGAAAAATGTTGGTTTGGGGAACCTGGTTGTTAGAAGTAGGTTTTGGGTGGAAACTATTTTGGAACTAAAGAGGGTGGTCCATGGTTGATGTTTGAGTGGTTTTTAGTGCAATTTTGGTGGTTTGGATAGTGAAATTCTGAAGTAAGGAGTTGCGACAGGTTTGGGAAGTTTGGGGCTTGTACTTGAGTCTCTTAGAACTTGTTTAGGCCTTTAGTTTGTTGTTTTGGTGCATGGAGTGGTAGAATTGAGTTTAGGTAGTCTAGACTGGGTAGTTTGGGGTTTAGAGTGGTCACTTTGAGTTAGAGGTCTATGTTTGGTTGTTTCTTAGTTTCTAAGAAGTTGTAGGAACCATTCAAAGTTATATAGAGGGTATTCAAAGTCAAAATAGGGGAATTTTAGAAGTTGATTCAGTGTTGGACGCCCTCCAAGTGCCCCCTAAGTGTTCTTTTTTCGAGAATATTAGGCCCAGTTGCCCTTGAGCGTCCTTCGGACGCCCTTTTTGCAAGAGGAACTCGCCTTAGCGCCCTCAAGCTCAAGGTGCCCTATTCCACGAACCTGGCACCTGAACGACCTTTTTTAGGGGGTTGAGCGCCCTTCAACTAGTTTTTGAGTTTTCTGATTTGTAATGTTCTATGTTTTTCTAGTGCACGATTTTGGTTTCTTTGATGATTGTGTGATAGTTTAATATGAGTTTTATCGTGATATGTAAAGTGGAATATTTACTTGTTTATTAAATGGAAAGGTATGGAAATGAGTTCCAATATGGAACTTCTTGGTGTTGGTTTTAAGTATTATTAGTATGAATACAAGTAGCTCAGTCTTAGGGGTCATCCTAACGCTTTAATGGTCTTTCATTCTCAAGTAGAGAAGATTGATACATGTGGTGAGAGTAGTAGGATATCTTAGTCTTAGGTGCTTCTAGTATGGTCTAAGGCACGTAACAAACTAAACTTGTAAGTGTGATAGGGTGAAACTTATTGGCAATAATTTTGCAAAGCAAGAGGCCACCACAAGTGCACGACCCGTCATAGTTCGACATTCATTCTAAATATGGATAGTCAGTTTAGATCTTTGTATATTAAGATGTTTGGGTTAATGCATGTTATATATGATTCATGTATGTCTTGTTCTAAATGTTACATAACTTTTTTTGTATTTAGCTTACCCTTGTGTTGTATATTGTTTGTATGTGCTTATTCTTAAATTTTGGCTATAATCATCTGGTGGGTGTGAACAACGGGTGATGATGTGTCATTGGAGCAGGTTCTTGATGGAGATGTTCAGTTGCTTAGATAGATTAATGATGTATATGTATTAGGTATGTCTTCTTTTTGTGGTAGTGACACTCTTGTGTATAGTTTTGATACAACTATATTGTATCTTACTTTATAATCTTTTTCTCTAACTGATCTATTATTTTAAATTTGTGATGGCTTTTATATAGTTTAATGTTATATTTTTTGATGTTACACTTTTCTTTAACTTATCTATTATATTAAATGTCCTACATGAAAGATAAAATTAGAAGATTCTTTTTGTTAAAAAATCTAAAAATTTATATATATACATACATTTCTAATTTATATATTTTTTAATAATTATTTTTATTTTTTAAATATATTTTAAAGGTTTAATCATTTAGAACATCCCTATTTCTGCAGGAATTTCTCAATTAGGTCCTCATATTGTAAAATCTCTCAATTAGGTCCCTGAATATGAAAAATTGAATCAGTTTAGACCTTGCCGTTAATTAGGATGGACAACGTTAAAAATTTTATTGCGATGAGCAAGTTGTTCTGACGTGGCATACATTGGTCGCTAAGTTGGCTTTCTTTTAAATAAGTTGGTGGTCAGTCAGGTTGTCGGCCACTCGACCTGGTGGTCGGTCACTCGGCCTGGTGGTCGGCTAATCGGCCTCGTGGTCGGTCAATTGGTCTGGTGGTCAGTCACTCGGCCTGGTGGTCGGTCACTCAGTCTGGAGGTCGGCCACTTGGCTTGGTGGTCGGTCACTCGACCTAGGCGGTTGGCCACTCGGCCTGGTGGTCGGTCTGGTGGTCGACCACTCGGCCTTGGTGGTCGCCAAACCGACCACCAGGCCGAGTGACCGACCACCAAGCCGAGTGACCGACCTCCAGGCCGAGTGACCGACCATCAGGCCGAGTGGCCGCCCACGAAACCGATTGACCGACCACCAAGCCGAGTGGCCGACCACCAACTTATTTAAAAGAAAGCCAACTCAGCGACCAATGTATGCCACGTCATAACAACTTGCTCATGTCACCAAGTCACGCATCAAAATTTTTAACGTCGTTCAGTCTAATTAACGGCAAGGTCTAAATTGATTCAATTTTATACAATAAGGGACCTAATTGAGACCATTTAGAATACGAGGAGCTATTTAAGACAAACCTCTACAAATAGAGATGTTCAAAAAGATTAAACCTATTTTAAAATCGGTATTATTCTTTCATATTGTTATTATTTTTATTTTACTTTTTAACATTTTATTTGATTTGTTTTTGGACGTTTCAATATCATCTAGATAGAAAACAAAATATTTTAAAATATATGAATTTGGTCATAGGAGTTAAAACTATGATTTTTAATCCTCGTATTTAAAGTAAAAATAAAATAAATAAGATAGTTATTTAAAATTTGGAATATTACATTTAAGATCCATTAGACTAAGAGAAATGTTCTTTATAATTTTTGTGGTATCTAGCATTTTGAAATTTATATTGGTTACATCTAGAACATCAAAGATAAGTTTTGTTTATGTCATGAGTCAATTAAGACACCTTATTCATAAATCTTGGAATCTCTTCCAAGCTTTTGTTAGTGATTCATCAACCTTTTGATTAAAGGTGTTGATGACAAATGTTTTGCTTTATTTTATGAGGAATGAAATATTTTTCTAGGAATTGATTGACCAAGTACTCCTATGTGGTGAAGCTATAAGCTCGAAATTGATTGACCAATTACTCCCACGTAGGCTCCATATGACGTCGCGTGTTATATGGGTTCGACATCAAGTAACATCGGTCTTTATAAGCCGACGTTAAGTAAATGTCTCCTTATATGACATCGGTCTCGTATTGGACGTTAAAGATAGAAAATCACTGACATCACAACCCTTTTTTGCACCAATGGAAGGACAACAATAAATAACTCACCTGCCTTGTGAGGAAAAAAGGAAAAATTGTCAATCTAATAGTATCGTTAAGCATACCTTGATATTGTATAGTATTAGGAATCATGATGAATTCATAAAGGTGTCCATGAAGATCTTCCCTACTTGCACCAAATAATTGGCTTCCTCGAACCAATATAGAAAGTGGCTAAGTGATTTTTTTATACCATTTAGATCTAGAATTGGTATAGAAACTAGGATGATGGCAAAAATGTAATAATGGAGAACACTTTCTATAACGGTTAGTCACTATAACCAGTATAAAATGTTTGATATTCTTCGGCATTTTACTTTTGCTTCACTTTTGCTCTCCTCTGTTATGTTCTTTATGCTCTTCGATTGTTTCTTCCTCTCATTCGTTTTTCATTCTTTGCTTGTCAGGTTCGTTGAACTTCACTTGTCTTGTTCGTCTTTGCTTCTCTTATGTATTTGTCGTTGGTGATTCCGTGATCGACAGTTGTTGTTATGGTGGTGGGTCAAACTCATATTCGTCTTTGTCGTCATTGGTTGCTCTTGGAGCATCACTAGTGTTTAGGTGGTATTTACTGTTGCTAAAGCTACAGTGTGTCGTGGTGTAGTGGTCACACTCCTTCTGTCGTGATATGATGGGTTGATCGCCTTGTTGCTCGTGGTGTTTTCTGATTGTGGTGTTTAGGGTTATGTTGTTGTTAAGGTAAGTTTTGATCAATACTTATCTATATTTATTTTTGAGGATGTTGAGTTTGGTGATATTTATTGTTACATTTCATTTTTTGCGAGAAAATTTTGATACTGTAAGGTTCTTAATTTTTTGGAGCTTTATATGTTTGTGCTAATACATTCAATTGATGTAATTACCCTTTTGTGTTAGAACTGAGAAAACAATAAGGTATATGTAATTAATAGGTAAAAAATTAACCCTTTTGCAATTGTTATTTTGTGTATGTTCTTTTAATTTAGAATGAATTTCTTGATTGAATTGGAAGATTAAATTAGAACCTACAGTCTCTTTCGATCTTTAATTAGAAACCCACGAGACCTAGACTGAGTCTACTTATTTCCAAAATATTTTTTGAGGTAGGTCTATTTCAATTGACCAAATAAATCAGAGGATTAGTCTTGGGTTTTTGCTATGGTACTTGATTTCTGCGAATTACTACCACTAGTTTTAAATTTTGAACATGTTCTTTTACTACTTGTCTTTATAACTTGTTTGGGTTTGTGAGTAGTTAGTTATTTGTTAAACTTAGTGTCTTTGTAATTAAAATTCTATGTAAGATTGTCCTTTTACATTAGCATGTAGGATAATTTCATAATGCATTGATTCCACGTTTTGCATGTTATTCAGATTTGAAAACTCACTTTCACATGCTAAATTTAAATTTAAGACGACCCCTTTTCAGATAACATCAATACCAATTTTTAAAAAAAGTCACATTAAGTTTTTTTATTTTTTTTAAGTAAGTATTCAATTGAATAAAATATAAGCCTTTATATCGAAAACATAATATTAATTCAGATTTACATTTGATTTCAAGATCTGCCACTAGGATATGTGAAATTGTTGTTGCACATTGCTCTCAAACATATTTAATTGTTTCACTCTCTCTCAAACATATTTACGAACGTATATCATTTTTCCAACTTTCTATTTGGATATAAATAATTATTTTATAATTCTTGCATATTTCTCAAACAACTCACTAATATGTAGAAATTTGAACTTGCTGATACATTCCTCAGTTCACTTAGTTACAAGTGCACTTATTTTTTAAATTTAATGATCCTATAGTAGTGATGGTTAACCTTTTCTTTCATTGCTATTAACTCTTTTGATTACTTCAATTTTAAATTATTTAGATTTGATTTATTGCAATTTTCATGGATTGCAGGCAAAATAGGTGAAAATTTTGATTCAAAAACTCGTTAATCTAGGTTACACTAAGTCTAGGTTGGGAGGAACATCCTTGTAACAAGGGCTGGAGAGACTTCTATATATATAAAAGCTACATTATTCCAGTTTTTTTTTTCACCTGATTTAGCAGCCATGTTTGTGGGTTATTGAAGACTAGAAATATTTTTACTGGACCGCACAACTGTTCAAATAAATAAGTGTGTTTTGCTCGGATCTCCTCTCCACCTTAGATGGAAGTGTACCAGAAGACTTGGGATTTTCAAACATTAAAAGATTCGGTAAATAAAATACCTTAATTAAACATTCTTTTTTTATTTAAAAATTTAAGTACTATTTTTATGATTTATTTTCTTAAATATTAACATTAATAAAATAAATAAATCATTTATAAATTGTTTTTCATCTATAAATAAGGTGAAAATAAAAACTATATTTTTCTAAAGGTTTTTGTAACAAAACTTCCGTGGATTTTTTTACAAAAATATTAATAAAAAATACTTACAAATTTAATATAATAAAAAAGAAATTATGAAATTATTTTGCAAGAAATTACTAGTTGATTTAGAATTAAAAAGAAAATTATTTACAAAATTTAAATTCACAGTAAAAAATGCCAATTGATTTTTAAATAAATTTTCTTCAAAATAAAAATAAGGATGTCAAAATGGAATCCGTCATATGTTAGACCGAATGGTTGAACATTGGTGACTGTTTAAGGTTAGCACGAGAGTGAGTTCATGGAGAAACTCACCGCTCGGTTCAAGGCGAGAGTGAGAGTTCATGAAGAACGTTCCTCACCGCTCGGTTTAGGACCAGGGGCTCTTGGAGAGCGTTGCCTGAATTTTGTGGACGAGTGAGAGTCCATGGAGAACCTCACCGCTCGGTTCGGGATGAGAGTGAGAGTTTATGCAGAACGTTCCTCACCGCTCAATTTAAGACCAAGGGCTCTTAGAGAGCGTTCCGTAGGTTTTGTGGACGAGACTTTGTCGCTCGGTTTTTCGACCTAGGAGTTCGTTTCGGAACTTCCTAGTGGACGAGAGTGTCAGTCCTCGAGGATGTCCAACACTGCTCGGTTTAGGACGAGAGTGAGAGTTTAATGAACGTTCCTCACTGCTCGGTCTTTCGACCTAGGAGTTCGTTTTGGAACTTCCTAGTGGACGAGAGTGTTAGTTCTCGGGGACGTCTAACACCGCGGTTTAGGACGAGAGTGAGAGTTCACGGAGAACGTTCCTCACCGCTCGGTTTTGGACGAGAGTGAGAGTTTACAAAGAACGTTCCTCACCGCTCGGTTTTGGACGAGAGTGAGAGTTCACGAAGAACGTTCCTCACCACTCGGTTTAGGACAAGAGTGAGAGTTCACGAAGAACGTTCCTCACCGCAAAGTTTAGGACTAGGGGCTTTTGGATAACGTAAGTTCACGATTTGCCTAGTGATTCGTGTGCATGATCCTATCATCTGCACTGTGAGGCCATGGAAGGCCGAGCAATCGAGGCAGAATGGCCAATAACTTTGAAGCCGAACAACTGATCATATGTGATTTGAAGGGAATTGTCCGGCTTTATTCATACCAAAAGTTTAAACACATAAGTCTTGTCAAAAGAATCTAATCGAAATAAAGCATAACATCAAAATTCAACTAACGTAAACTTGAGATGAGTCGCATTCCCAGTGTTAGGAAGGACTTTTCATTATATCTTCTAGTCAATACGCCCTCGAATTGTGCGGTCAGAGCTATGACTGCAGCTACGACTTCGCCTATATTTCCACTCCTCCTTTCTACACGGTCGTTTGGTACTTCTTTGTGGATACCTTGATGAGCTTCGTATCCGTCGTCGATCCTTCTTCACACACTTACAGAGATGGCCTGCACGAATGAGTGATTCGATTTTATCTTTGAGTGTTACACACTCTTCGGTGGTATGTCTCAGGTTTTGATGGTATTGGCAGTGCCTTCCTCCATCGACATTTTTAGGTGAATGAAGCTTCATGACCGAAAGAAGTTTAGCATTAAGAGTTTCCTCGAGGATTTTTGCCCTGGGTGTTTTAATAGCTGTGTAATGATCAAACTTAGGCATTCGGGGAAAATCCTTTGGTCGAGACCCTCCTCCCCTGTCGTTGTCGTCGAATGTTTGTCTATCGTTCCTTCTCTTTCCGCCTACATCAGCTTCCTGTTGTTGCTTTCTTTGTGACATTCGCATGTCCCCCATATGAATAAACTCAGCTATCCTTTCCAGAAGTTCATCCATTGTTTTTGGTGGTCGTGCATATAATTTTTCAGCAAAATATCTTAGCCTTAGGCATGAAGGCAGGTTGCTGATGATAAAAGTGTGATTAACATTTTTAACTCGCCGTGCGACTTCATTATACATTTTCATAAAGGCTTTCAAAGTTTCGTCCTTTTCTTCCTTGGTATTAACCAATTCCATCGATGTTATCTCCTGTCTCCGATTGGTTGCGAATTGTCTCCTAAAGAGGGTCTCTACAGTGGCGAAGCAATCCACTGTGTTGGGAGGAAGAGTGTTATACCATTCCAATGCCTCTTCCTTGAGTGATAATGAGAAGGCTTTGTACATGACGGGGTCGCTGTTTGTATAGAATGTCATTGCATTACCGAACGTCCTTAGGTGGTTGTCCGGATCAGTTGAACCATCATACTTATCCAATGCGGGAGGAGCTTTTTCTGGCATTGGAGTTTGCATGATGGTCGCCGTAAAAGGGAGTAAATTGGTAGGCCGAACGGTATGCAGGGGTGTTGGTTCCCTTCTACCTCGACCGTTCTGGTTGGTGTGATTATGACTTGCTTCGTTGTCATTCTCTCGATTTAAGGCGGACCGCTCGGGTGGGACCCGTTCGGCCCTTAGCGCCGCAATCTCCTTTGCATGCCTCCGCTGCATCTCTTGTTGTGCTTGCGCCTGCGCTTGTATGGTCTGCGCCTGTGCTTTGATTAGATCTCTGGTGCTCTGCTCTTCCATATTTCTTATGGTCACCATTTGGGCTTCTTCTGCTTGCTCTCGGCCCCATAATGGGCGCCAAAATGTTTCGGTAGGGATTTTGTGAGACTGAGACACTAACCTTTGACTTGTGTGCTCCGCTCGTATGCTTCCAGTTTAGACCGATCAGTCCTTTTCAGTATTGGCCGCTTGGTGAACTTCAGTCTTGACCGTTCGATCACCCTCGTGGCAAAAGGGGGAAGGTACCTACAAAAGGCACTCTGACGGTCAAGTTAGGAGCAATTTTATGAACTGTTCGTTACAGTTAAATATTTAAGTCCTGATTGGACGTAAGTAGGGCGTAAAGGAGTGTGAGTTTAATGTGTGTTTACCTTGAACCTAAACCCTTATTTATAGAGTTTAAAGGAATCTGACCAATTAATTTACCTCTTAATGGTCATTAATGCAAACCTTAACTGTTTAACGGTAACCGTTACCACATTTATTTGTGCATTAACTCTGCTCAACAGTTGTTGGGACCGAACGACTGAGAAACTTTTGTCCACATGTTGGCCGTTTAGTTCTTTAAGATCATATGTCATCTTTACCGATCGGTCGGCTATGAGCCCATAGTAACACTTCTCAAAATGATAAGAAAATACAAACTTCCAAAATAATAATAAAATACTTTTCAAAATGATTTTGGAAGTATAAGATAAAAGATTACAATGTCTTATAAAAATACTTCTCAAATGATAAGAAAAGACAAACTTTTCTAAAAGTATTTATTTTTAAGAAACCAAAGCTTCATAAGTAAAAGAAAGAGACTACTTAAAGAGTGAAAATTATTTTAATTAAGGATAAATAAACTTGGTTTTGATTTTTATCTTTATGGTATATTTATTGCCAGAAGAATTGCCGTGGGGTTGGAAGAGTAAAAGAATAATAGGGTTTAGTGTATTCGCAAGTGCTTGAGTGCAAAAAAATAGGAGTGTTTTTTTAAATAACATAAAAATAATTATAAACATGTGATTTTTAATTTAAGTAAAACAAAATAAAAGGGTTGCATATAACAAAAAATTGGAGTGCAAAATAGCAGGAACCCACTTATGACATTGTTAGGTCTCGGGCCAGTTTCATTCGGCCTGTGTGTTCCGTTTTTGTTTCGGCTCAAATTATATTTTGTTTGCGAAATTGCAAAACTTGGATTAGAAACTTCAATATATTAATTTTGTTTTGTATTTTTATTTTTATAAATTTGTAGAAAATAAAACTATTGATTCACTTTAAAGGTGCTATTTTAAGTTGAAAAGAATCTGACCTGTAAAATAATTTTTAAATTGATTCTTTAACGATAATCTAGAATGTTCATCTTAATATTACGAACAGCATCACCTTACAGGCGACATTATTAGCTTTGCATCTATCGATGGAAACAACCATTATAGAGTGATAGAGTTAGATAATTAAAAAGTTTTAGAAATTGATAAAAAAAAATAATGTTAAATTTTCTTAAAATGACACAAACACAAGGACTCATTAAGGAATTATCATAAATGAAATTTATCATAGGAAATTATAAGAATTAAGAAGAAAAACTAATTACAAAATTTAAGTAGCTACTTGCTTCTCATATGCCGAAGGTAATAAATAACCAAAATAGAATATTCATGCTAAGTAGTTACATCATCACCTCTTTTCCGAAGAAGATTTATTAACAATTTAAGTCATTCATATATACACATAATAAATTAAATAGGTTATGGTCATTATATTTTTTTAACTAATTTATTAAAGTGATTTGATTAATTAATTATAACTAAGAACATATATGTTATAAATTGTTTCCTGTGTGAAGACCATATGTAATATTTTAATTTATTGAGAGACCAAATTAAAATATGAAATTTAAGAAAAGGTAACAACATATATTATATAAACGAGTTATGTGTAAGTATCATATACGGAAATATTCGCGTAAAGACAAAAATCAAGAGGGGTTGAATTTGTTTACTTACTAAAAGTGTGTCTTTTAAAAATTTTCCCTTTTTATAAACTGATTTTACAACAAAAATAATTTTTTTTTTAAATAACAACCATAAAGATAAAGAGTATAAGAAAAAAGAAAATTGCACAAGTAGTTTTATATTGATATGGATCAAAAGACCCTACATTTAGTTGTTAATTTCTCTAAAGAGAGATTAACTAATTACTACGAAATAACTAAAACTTAGAATCCTAGATAATAGAGTTAAGGTTAGAAAGCACATCTCTTAAAGACACAAGAGATTAACAACACTTCCACTAATGCACAAAGAATAAACAATTTTTCCTAACAACAACTGATACACTCAATCACTTAAGACACACTCAATGAAAGCTCTCAATCTACCAACACTATATATAGACTCTTATTTTCTGAAGATTAGTTCAAGAAACTGAAGAGTTTGTTCCCAATTGTTTGTAGATTATCATAAATGGTAATCAATTATTTCAAAAACTTTTTCAAAAAACATTTTCTCACTGTGATAATTGATTACCAAGAGTGATAATCGATCATTAAGAGGCTTTTGTTAAAATTTAAAATTAAATGGGGATAATCAATTACCACTTATGACAAACAATTATTCTAAATCATTTTTGAAATATTTTGACACTTTCTTGAGTTATCTTTTACAAGTTGTTGTGTAACCTTCTAAACTAAGTCCAATACACAAATATAAAAGACTTATTACAAAATCTTCAGACTAAACTACAAGTCTATCTTCTAATATCATTTGCATGTTTTGAATTCTAAGACTTCTTTTTATCATCATCAAAATTATCTCGTTCTTTAGTAATTTTATTTTTTCTAACAATCTCCCAAATTTTTATGATGATCAAAATATGATTTAAAGCTTTTTTGTAATAACTTGCGTATAAATAACTTAAACAAGAAAATAACATTATATGGACTTAGAATTTTTTTTATGGCTTTAAACTTAATTGTCCCCCCCCCCCTAATCATAATAAAAAAAATGAAGCTCCCTGTAAAATTGTTAGGTTAATTAAAATGAAGCTCCCCCTAAATAAATGAATTTAATTAGAACTGAGTCGCCCTTCAATTAGATAACTTAGATCAAAATACTTGAAAAGTATTTTTGTAACTGTTGTTGATAATCGATTGTTATAAGTGATAATATTCTAGAAACTTTATCAAAAAAATATTTTCTCGTTGTGATAATCAATTACCAGTGATAATCAATTATTACAGAGGTCTTTCTAAAAATCTAAAATTAAATGGGATTATCAATTACCATTTATGATAATCGATTTTTGAAAGCGTTTTTGAAATTTTTTGAAACTTTCTTGAGTCATCTTGTACAAGTTGTTGTGTAACCTTCTAAACTAAGTCCAATATGCAAATATGAAAAACTTATTACTAAGCTTAAGACTAAAATACAGTCTTCTAATATCATTTTCATGTTTTGAATGTTTGGACTTGCTTTTTATCAGCATCAAAATATCTTATCCTCAATTTTTTCTCTTTTTGCTAACAAGGATCCCCATATGTGAGCACATACAATTATTCATGTTCCTATCTCTCCATCCCCATCAAAAGAGAAAATAAAAAGGGAACCTAAGGTGCTTTACAGTTTGAAGATCATATACCATTCTTCCATCTATATTGTTCCTAATGGCCAATCCAAGTACGCTTTCACATACTGCTCTATGGGGTATTAAGGATTGCTTGATTAGTTAAAAAGTTTGACTGTTCATTAATTGTTCAACTATTTTGGTTGTTTATTCTAACAATTGGTATCAGCGCATGTTAGTTTATGATTAATTGACTAATAAAATATAATGGCTCTAACATATTTAATGATTTATGTGATACTACTTGTTAGATTATGCATCCAAAAACATAGAAAAATAATTAATGAGCAACAAACCCTTCCTTAATAGAGCAATTCTCAATTCTCTTTATAACATATATAAAACAAAAGCATGCCGGGATTGATATCTAATCTTCCTTCTATAGAGCACCTTAGGTTCTCTCTTGATTTTCTCTTCTAATAAGAATGGAGAAAAAGGAGCATGAATAATTGTACGTGCTCAAAGACGGAGACCATGACCCCTTTATGTAACATTTGTTGGTTACTTTATCTTAAGTTTCAATATATTGAAACTTAAGATAAAATAACTAACAAATGTTACATAAAGGGGTCATAGTCCCCATCTGTAAGCACGTACAATTATTCTCTCCATGCTAACAGAAGAAAAAATCTACAAAAGAAAGATTAGATACTAGTCTATGTTGTTTCCAATAGCTAATCCCGATACTCTTTCGTTTCTTTTCTAAAGAAAATTGAAAATTAGTCTGTTAAAAAAAGTTTATTGTTTATTAATTATTGATTTTTTTGGATGCATATTCTAACAGGATCAATAGTCCATCTTGAAAACAAAAATGTGCCTTCACAATTTGCTGATAGTCATGGCCAATAATTGGTTGATCTTATCCATCTCATTAAAAATCACAAAATTTAGTTTGATTCATGAAAATAATGAGAAGTATCATACTTTTATGTTTGTCTGAAACTTTATCATCATAAAAATTATCCATAAATCTGCATATTCTCATAAGTGTTTGTTTGCTATGAAAAAGATTTATCTCAAATAGAACTAAGAAATCATCTTTAAATAGTCATTGAAGAATGATAACATATAATGAGTGTTTTAGTTAGGATTTCTGAAATAACCCAGAAGCTCTAACAGGAAGAGCAACTTTTTCTTAGAAGTAAGGTCAAAAGAATACTATTAATAAGAAGAGAAAAACCAACTCAAGTGATGCAGGTGTGATTACAGTATAAATAGAACTATATAAACCCTTTGCATGAATTGGTATAGTTGAAAAGAACAACACAAATATTCCCCACCCACACATAGATTTGGCTAATGGTTTTATATTTCTGCCATTACCAATCAGAAAATAATTCTCGGATACCTACCGATACCTAGTTTGTACCCATTTTTCAATGCACTTGTTTTGCGTGTAAAAAGTATCTAGTTGATATAATTGACTCCAACAAATTGAAAAAGACAAGATATTATTTATGTTGGGAATCTAAGTAAGTTCCATATATAACTTATTTATTTACATTCAATCTTATTGGTGTTATATATATATAGGGATCCTCTTGCTCGTTAAATTTAACCATTTATTATATATATAATGTAAAAAAAAAGAGAAATATAAATAAATATTTATAGAATGTATGATAAGTGCTGTCACCATCCACATATATATAATCTCTCCTTGCAAACCAACTCTAGAGAGAAACCAGATGATGAGATTACGTAAAAATGACTTAATATTAAGCAGAGAAGAGTCAACACACATTTGCATATATGGTTTCATTTTAGGAACCCAATTAACATTAAATAAATTTACATTAAAAGTTAAAACCATATGTTCATACATTTTTCTATAATTGTCCCCATTTTTTTTCTCTTTACGTGGTATTATAATTCATCCTTAAAATTCTAAGAACCTTAAGAAAGAGGGACATGTATGTTTGGAAAGAAAAACTGTTTTGTCCTATGTAATTAACAGAAATTAATTAGTTGGTGGCTCTTGAAATAGTACCATAAAATGTCTATTCTATTGTCCACTCGACAGCAAAGTATAACAGTTAGCACTCAATGAACCTATACTTGATTGTACCATATCAGGAGAACTCTGATTAGAGTTGCACCTAAAGCATTATTATCGTCTTTGACGGTTACCTAACTACAAAATGGACCCGGGAAACATAGAAAAGTATAACTTTCTCGTAAACTGAATTAATGAGCCTAATTCTTATATAAATTATTGATTCTGTGAAATTGAAGTAAGTGATCTTCAGATGCAATAGCAATATGACAACTGACAGACATATTAAATAAATTTCGTTATCTTTCATTCTGACTTGACCCCGTCAAGCAAGTGTGTTACCTATAGTTTTTGTAAATTTTAATTTATTTGTTTAACGACAATGCTAACAATGTCTTCATAGTACAGGTTAAGATATCAAAAGTAGGCTGTTCTAAGAAAAAAGTGTGCACGTTTTTAGACAGTTTCAGCCTAATTTCTTCCTTTTCCAGGTTATGAAAAAAATTCATGCTCAAACAAATAAAATATCAACAAATTTAATGAAATTGTTATTGAGAATATAACTCTGAGTTTAAGTTTTAAATTAAATAGAAAAAAGAAATTTAAAATAAACGAAGATCCATAAATTTGTTATATTTAAGTTTTAAGTTTTAGATTGAACTCATCATATCTTGTGTTTTGTAGTGAATATTTTCGAAAGACTTATTACGATATCAGATAACCAAAAGTTTGTTTAAATGCCTAGCTCGATGATTCTTGTATTTTAAGTCTTCTTGATAATGTATCTGTTTAAAGGGATAAATCAATATGATGGGACTCACAACTCATCATTCACTATAAACTTAAATTATTTTCTAAACACTCTGATTCACCCATTTTATAATTTCTATTTAAAACATTTTATTTATTGATTTCTCACTTTGTTTGTATGCTGTGTTAGTAGGACTAATTACTTTTAACTAGAACACATTAACATCTTTTTTTTGTTGGAGGAAAGAAAATAACTGAGTATGTTATGTTAAAGTTGAAGTGAACTAAAATGTGATGAGTTTTACCATAAGAAAACTGACATCAGAATTGGTAAGCAGCAGCCTAGGGATTCTGCATAATGATTTCTGTCTGTCAATCTTTTCCTCCCTTATCTTCTTTTGGGGTGGGGCTGGGGAAGAAGGAGTTACATATGGACAAATCCTAAAAATGACCCTACTGTAAAGTCTGGTATACAATTTGATGATAACATATAATTGTGAGTGTGAAACGATATGCGATTGCATTATACTGTTGAATTGCTCGATAACTTGTTTGTCCTCACGGGAATGAAGTGAGTTCAATGAATATGGCGAACAATTCGAAAAGCAGAATGACATTTTTCAAAGATGCTGAAATTATCCTAATCACCATGGTCCCTGGTTATCAGTGATGTGTATAAAATCGCAGACAAGGAACGAACAAACTCATTGATTAATACCAAGTGAAACAACTTGCATGAATGATTAGGTTCTAGAGCTAGGGTTTAAATTGCAGTCTAAAACTGGATTTTCGGTTCTAACTTAAAGGATGGTAAGATTTTTGAGATTATACACAATCACATTTATCTATAATTGTTATGTGTTTATGAAGCTAAGTTATATTGAGTAGAGATGAAAAAATTCAATATCATTTTTAAAAATATATCACATAAATTTTAAATTGAAAAGAATCAATTTTTGATATGAATTGAAATATGATCTTATTAGTATTGTATAGTTCCGATGGATCCCTCGAAAGATCGAACACTATGCGTTTGTGCTTAAAAGTTTAATAAGCGACAATTACTTGAAGTTAGACATGGAACAATCTAGCTTGATTGTTATATTAACTACAAGCCAAAAGTTTCTGAAATTAAGTTGCTGTCAGAGAAGTGATGAATTATTATCAGTTCAAAACTGAGACCAATGGGTTATATCTCTTTGAAATAGAATTACCTAAGTGATGTATGCCGACTTTGGTGTCACTGTCATTCACAAATGTCGGGGAAGTAAAACCAAAGAATACTGAATTTTCTGGTTGTCGAATTTTGAGAAATCTTGGCGTTTGGTCAGCTAGACTTGATCAATCATTAATAGTTTGTGATCATAAAATTATATATATAAGTATATTTATCTGTAATACTTACTCGTACTATTTCACAAAGTATACTTACCCTGCAATCTTCTTTGTTTTCATCCACGGGAAAGAACCGTATTCATATACTAAAAATTTTACAGTAGCTTAGTTAACAACTAATAAGTTTGTCATACCCTTTATTCCATTCATTTTCATTAATTGAACATAACAGTTCCAAATGCAGTACGCATACATAAAGTAACTCTTTTAATATGACTTGTATTGTGACTATTTACCTTGCAAATGAAAGGGATTGGCATCAACTAAAGTAACTCTATTTTTATAATTGGTGCTTTTAAGAACGTGGATATTGTAGCTTTGGCAGATTCATTAGGTATTAAAAGTTATAAGACTAGCTTAATGATAAAAATTGAAAGAAACATAAAAAAGATTGGAGGTTCAACTCTTTTAATAAAAAAAACAAACTAATATTTGTTGATGAAAAGAAATTGACAAAGTAAGTGTTTTGCAACTTTATTCTTCTCAAATTTATAACAAAGTAATGTTTGAGCTTATCAATTTTGGTTTTATTAATAAAGCGTCTTTTTTCTTGGTTGACATTACCAGATTGTATTTAGGACAGTTTTTTTAGGAACAAAGAGGATTTGTCTTATGTGATTTTTTTTTCTTTGAGTTTTGAACTAATCTCCTTATGTGTTCTAATATATTTTTCTTTTCAATTTTACATGATCTCGATATAATAAAGAGGATTGTAGTTCATAAAACTGCTAATTTTGTTGGGACACCTACACTGATGCATTATATCACTAGGCCTGACCTTTGTGTATTAGCGGCACCAAGATATCAAATTCTATTATATATGTTAGAATTTATTAGGAATTTACGATGGGTTAAAAGTCATATATTCAGTATGAATCATAAAAATCATAAAGTTGAGTAGTATATATATAAAAAGAACTTATATAAATCTTGAACTTTAAAGTTTTATAATAAAGGTGATGTGAAACTTTTTATTTGAACAACTCTTATCTCATTTGTAATAAATATCCTTAATAGATTTTAGTAAAAAAATCTCAACAAAATTTAAACTTTCGAAATACAAATTGATCAATTGAAATTGTTAGATTCTATGTGGTTAAAGTACTTTTTTAATTGTAATATATCAGACATAAGTATATTTGTTTTTGTTACTATAAAACTGAAAATATTACCACTTAAACTGTTATTTACATATAAAAGGAAACAACAAATTTATCATGATCAGTAAAATAATTAAATTGTTTAATTTTAATTCATGAAATTAAATTTCCCGTCTGATATATACTCACAATTAATTAAATAATATAAGTGGTTATGTTTAATAATATTTTTTATTTTGTGATGATTATGAATTATTTTACAAAAATAACTCTCATCATGTTGAAGTAAGCAATGAAATTGCAAACAAAACCTAGTAAAGATTTATTTTATGGTAGCCCCCACCTAGATATGTTAGCAAAATCTCATCGAATTTCCTCTAGTTTATCTCTTTATGCTTGTAACTATCCAAGTGTCAACCTCATCTCCATTGTTGATTTTTCTTATGTTGAACCGATAGAAAAACAACTCACTTTCTCTCCATCCCTTCACCTTTCTCTAATTTCAACTCTTACTAAAAAACCCTAAAACCTCTCTCGTACTTGGGCCCTCCTCTTTATAAGAAGAAGAAAACTTTGTTTCCATATTCGTCCCATTAATGCCAAGTTAAAAAGAAATCTTCTATATAATATTGAATATTCCTTCTACATTTTCCCTTTCTCACGTGAATTTTCTATTGTGTTTGTTTAATATATTTGTAATTATTGATAAAAAAATGTATAAATTTTTTATAAATAGAATAAAATATTAATAACACACTACATTAAAATAAAACTACGTTAAAGTGTCGACTTTGCATTCCAAATGAGAAAAAAACACTCAAAGGATGGATGTTAACATAGCAGCATCAATTACTGCCAGCGGACGTTAATAGTGTGGACTAAGCAAACACCATGGACTAAGCGGATGCTAAAAGCATAGGTTAAGCCAATGCTAATCATACAACTTAAAAAATTATTATAATATGAGCGAGAAAATATAAAATAATAACTGAAATGAAAAAATATTAGCAAAATAATATACTTGAAAAAAAAGTATTTTTTTATAATTAATAAAGAAAATGAGTGTAAATAAAAAGATGAATGTGAATGAAAGAGATAATGTAGAAGAAGAAGATGAATGTGAATGATGGAGATGGAGAGAAAATCGTGAATACGAGAGAAAAAATGCACATGAAAGATATGTATGTCGATAGAAAGATGAAGTGTTGATAAAGGAGATGAATTGAGTAAAAAAGATGAGTATAGATAAAAGAGATGAATGTGAATGAAAAAATGAGTTTAATCATATATATTTATACATAGAATGTAAGTGTGGGTGAAGAAATTTATGATATTTAAAATAATTTATATGAATGATAAAGAATGTGTACATATTTAAAATATATAACTTAGTATCTTATGCATATATAACTTAGTAGCGTTATACGTGATACTAATTTAAATAAATATAAATATGTATTTAATATGTATTTAGCCAATGCTAGTACACATATTTATTTAATAATTTTTTTTAATGTTTTATAGAAACAATTTAATTTTTTTGTATCATATTAGAGTTGGTTAAACCAATTCGACCACGTTAATATATAGAAACTAAATCAATATTTGTTTTTTAGAGAAACAGAAGTAAAACTTTTTTTGTTGGAAAAGAAGTTAAAGTAAAATAGAAAAAACTATTCTGAACGTGCTTTTATATAATTTAAAATATTTAATCAAATAGATTAATTAATTCTCAATCAACGCCGATAAAGTATTGTCCATAAGATTATAACAACAATAACAATGACATCCCACTAATTAATAAATATTTTAGAAAACTATTTATTATTAAGAAAACAATACTTATTTTTTGACCTACTAAATCGAGAATATAAAACCTAATAGGGTCCACATAATTTAATGAGAACTATATGAATATGACTCCATTCCTAATACTAAAAAATATATAAAGGCAATACCTAAAAAAGACATTATTAGCATTTCAATTTCAGCAAGTAAAACGTGTGTTACCAAAATAAGTGAGTCAAACACTAATCAACCTATTCGTTGACTTTGGCAATTAAAAAGAGTCCATATCCTTAAAGTCGTGGCAAATATTGATTTTGTTTTATGATTTCCTATTAACAACGGTTATGTTAATTAAGATATTAATCTTTCACGTAGTGGTGGGAGAACACTTCCATGAATTGGGTGTATATAGGTTTTGTTCAAGGTTGGTAGGTTATAGATTTTTTTTATTTACAATAAAAAAATAAAAAATATATTAATGAAACAAATAGGATGTTTCAGTTCAAAAAAGTTATGTATTAAAGATAACAAACATTGTTAAATACAAAAGTATAAATTCTATCTCACATTCAAATACATTGTTAATCAAAAGCTCAACATTGCATTATGTACACACTATTTCTCATTTTTTTATCAACAACAAACTATTTCTTATATGGTGCATACTAAGAAAATTAGTTTATGCATAACATCCCTTTCAAATATTAGAATTCTCGACTTTATAGTTAGAAAATAATTAGAATATATATATTATATTTTTCTTTATCAGCAAAAAATAATATAAATAAAAATAAGGCATAGTTCAATCCATACGAAAGTATCAATAAACACATTATATGACACTTTAAAACAATTGTTTGGAGGTTCCGATAGATTAGAGCCGTCAAAATGGGTCACAACCCGCGGGTTAATCCGGCCCACACGAGTTTGAGTTAGGTTGGGTTTGAAAAAATTGTACTTTTTTTATGCGGGTCAAATTTTAATCTGACTCATTTAAACCCGGCTCATGTCGGTTGAATCCGTGGTGGGTCGGGTTGGCCCACCAATCCACTTACCTAATTTTATTTTATTCAAATTTAATTTTAATTTTATAAAAAAATATTTATTATTTTTTTGCTTGAAAAAATTATTTAAATTTCTTATTTTCATAATTAATTAAATACCCATGTTGGGAGTGAAATTTGGAAGTGAAATTTGTTTAGATTTGAATTATAGAAAGTTTGTAAATTTTTTTTATTTAAAAAAATTGTAATTAAGTGAGCCAATGAGCCAACCCATTTACCCACCAACCCGTGGTAGGTCGGGTCGGATTCGAATTTTTCTGGCTCGCTAATAAATAATCCGGATTGGATTGATTCACTAAGTGACCAACTCGTGGTGAACCGAACTAGGTCGGATCGGGTGACCGTTTTGACAGCTCTACGTGTGATGCATGAGTATTATTGGTGTTTGTTTTCCTTCACATTTACATGGCTTTCACGAAGACCAATTTATACATGTGATTGATGAGGATGCACATGACAATGGCCCTTTTGTAGAGAAGACAACAATGTCTTTGGCATGCATGTGTTGCACTTGCAAGTCCATGAATGTCAAATGAAGGCTTGGAAGAAGAAAACTTTTTTAAGGAAATAATATGTATTCGAGATTTTTATATTGAAGATTTCACCTTTTCTTAAATTAAAAATATAAAATGTAAACCTTATGTTACTAATTGGTTTATTTAGTTTATGAAATTGAATTAGGTTTAATTTGTTTTTCTTGACTTTATCCAAACGTAGAGGCTTAGGATTCTTTGGTAGCGGGGCATGCATGTAAGCTCAAAAGCAAACATGCAACTACAGATTAATTCATCACATCATTCATCTTTAGTCCATCAATTATTTGCAAACATTAGAGGCAGAGACCCGTCAAGTCATTTCCATTTGAAGTCCCTTACGAGAATTATTTATATTTCCATTTTTCTTTCACATTCCTTTCACGATATTTATTTGTGATCGTGTCAATCAGAATACAGAATTACATCTGCACAACTGTCTTTATAATTAAAAGGAAAATAAGTGTAGATCATATACATATATATTTCCTATCTCAACACCATACATTTGAGTCCGGTTTGTAACTTTGTTCGTTACAATTTTATTTTTGAAACATATTTAAGAAAATGAAAAGACAAATAAATAACTTCAAAATAATATAAGACTATTAAATATGAATATATATATATATATATATATATATATATATATATATATATATATATATATATATATATATAAGATGAACTTTTTCATGAGACAAATTCTTACCAAAGAGAATATGTACAAAGTCTTGCCCATGTTAATAAGGAATCTTCATGGGACTTCAGATGTAGGTGGAAGCCAAAATTTTGATGTATGCAGTTGTATAGGATTCAACCCATTGGAAGAGACACGCATGTCATCTTGTAATTTTTATTAATAGTGAATTTAAGTTTAAATTAATATTTTAAAATCGGTTAGTAAAATAATATTTAATTAATATCATAATAAATATAATAAATAAAAATTCTCTTTAAATTATATTTTAAATGATTGTTAAAAACAAATTTAAGATTAATTTAATTTTACAAAAAATAATTTATATGTTAAAATTTGTATGTATTTATATATTATAAATTTATTTTATTTCTTATTTTTATTTTATCTTTAGTTGATGTTGAATTTTCAACCTAATTAATTTTACATCGGTTTGTATTAGAGAAAATAATTTGATTATTTATGGAATCAAATTAATATTGTACAAAAGGTAAAATAATAAAAATCCAAAAGTAGTATAGATATAATAGAGAAAAGTCTCATCTTATAATGGCCATTTTGTAAAATTAATAAATTGGTTTTAAATTTAGATTTTTCTAATATCATATTAAAACTTATTGCAACTATATTATTGCTGAATTTATACGAGCATCGCAATACCATTTTGTTAATCATGCAAAATTTACATCTAACATGTTCAACACTTGTTACGAGGTGCGTGTTATACAAATCTCATATAGACTATTTATATAACCTAGTTAAAATATGAGTAGGGGATAATTCTCATTTTACAATTCATTTTTAAGGGACTGGATTACATCATTCAAATCATCATCTACTATGTTATCCACAAATAAACTTTTTCTTTAGCAAAATAAAATATATTTTCTCTTTATTTAATGTGTACCCATCGATGTCTAAATATAACAAAATTATATTTTTAAAGTTTAGTACCAGAGAAACACTTAAGGAAATTGCGGTCAACCCTTAATATCAAATTCAAGAAACTGACCTAGTAAAAAATTACTCCAAGTTAAAGCTAATTTCAACCTGGCCCAAAAGATAACATAATTAACACCTTTCCTTATCAACTTAAGTTGACTAAACCTGGCCGAAAGAGTCACATTAGCACCCTACTTGTTCATCTAATCAAATGAAGTTCTGTTAAAGTTTAATTAAACCTGACCCAACTTGTTCATCTAATCAGATTAAGTTTAATTAAAGTATAATTAAACGTGACCCAACTTGTCTATGTAATCAAATTAAGATGCATTAAAGTTTAGTTAAACCTGACCCAACTTGTTCATCTAATCAAAATTAGTTAAAGGTAGATTAAACCTGACCCAAGTTGTTTGTCAAATAATACTAAAGCTAAACTCAATCTGATCCAACAGGTCATATTAGCACCCTACTTGTTCATTTAATCAACTATATTGGATTAAAGTTACATTAAACTTGACTCCTGTATTTATCAAACTAAACTGTGTTTTACTTTACCCATCTAGTCAATTAAAGCCTAGTTTTGAATCTAATCATCCTAATGTGTTGATACTCAAGAAGTAAAGATGATTTGTGGCACATCATCTAAGAATAGAATCCGTTCCAGAGTGGAGATCAAAGAGAAACAATAAAGTTGATAAATTAGGGAGATCACTTTCTACTTGTTGGGTCTTTGAATGACGTCAAACGAATATTTTCAGAAGTAGTGGGAATGAAAGTAATTTTGATTGACATGCACCTCCACGGCTTTAGCTTAGTACAGGGCAAAAGAAGTTTGTTGTTACATGGACCCTCTATCCATTTTTTATTCTGACAGAAAACTTATAAAAACTTTCAAAACACTGAATTACCTTAACTTTAAGCTTATAAGCTTATACGATTTTATCCAAATATAATAATTTATGAACATATATTATATTTTCAACTACTTCAAGTTTAAATAAACTCAACATATATTATATTTTCAAGCTTTTCAAAATAATAAAATTATATATCTAAAATATGATTATAGTTAAAATATAATTGTGAATAATTTTTTATGAAACCAATATTTATATATATATTTTAAGAATAATAAGTTTTCATGATTATAAAAAAAAATATAAATGTCTTCTGTTTTTTAAAATTCGTACAAAATAATCATTACACTAATTTCTATCAAAATTACCTCTTTTTTATTAAGTAATAAAAATTACTCCTAGGCAATAAAATATTTAAACTATAAATTTTCTTAGATATCCAACTTTCGTTACAAAAAAAGAATGATATTTAGAGGAGATTATTTTGCGGAGGTTATAAAAAACCTCCATAAATTAACATGGTTTAGGATGACTTTAGTGAGTTGTCTAAAAGCTAATAATAGTTGAGTGTCATGTGACCATTCACAAAACACAATCATCTTCATTCCTAGAGTGTCATGTGACCGCTTCTAAAAGCAAATTCTCTCCAATGACGGAGGGACATGTGACCAGTACCAAAAAGAAATCATCTCCACTCTTAGGGTGCCATGTGACTACCTTTTAAAATGAAAATTCTCTCCAATGAAAGCATGGCACATGGGCACACACTTTCCACTTGGTTTGAATATCTAACTTAGGGAAAATCCTATGCTACTTAGGCCTTAATACAACCCTTAATCAAACCTATACTACATGGTCAAATATAAAGCTTAAATAAACCTACATTACTCTTCAACCTTCACGATGACCTATGAGAAAGAGCTTGCTTCACCTTGCATAAATGATTCTAGCTTCTTCTTGAAAATGTTTGGGCCATGGCTAGGGGTATTCCATCACTTTTTGTTTTCCTTAATATTTTTCAATTCCCTCCAAGATTTTAGACTGACTAAAACTTCCCCCTAAATCAAAACCCTAAAACTTTTCCCCCAAATCAAGACCCTAAGAACCAATTTATCATTACCAACTTTTGCAACCATGACTTCCTCTACTTGATTCGTCTCTGCTACCATGCCTTCATAACGAGGCGAGTCTGGTTGTCGAGGTCGCTACCTAAACATATCCTTGTTTATTAATCTTTTGAAAACCTAGTAGACGCCATTTGTGAAAAAAAAGTTTTAAAAACATTATTCACCCCCTAGTGTTTTTAATTATGTGTTTTTTAGTTGACATCAAAGCTAACCTTAGGGGTTAGTTTTTAACATGACTTGAGGAAATGATGTAGATCGCAATGAAAGATGAAGGATATTTCATCAGTCGTCCATCTTTGTTCAAGAAAGAAAAGTTTTATCTTTGGAAACAAAGAATATTCCTTGAATCATGTCATATTTGATTTGAGATATTCTGGAAAAAGGAAGATTCCATACCTCTGAACAACGAAGGAATGCCTATAGCCAGAAGCTCCTGGTCAAACGATAAAAAATCAAGGTATCCTGAACTTCAAAGCCAAAAATATACTAACATGTGCTTTATGTGAAGATGTCTTTGAGGAGATACAATAACATAAAAGTGCCAAGGATATGAGGGATGCAATGACTGTCACATATGAAGAGAACAAAGCAAATGAGGCAGTGAACATCTCAGAAGATCCAAGTTGATATGAAGATAAAGATAAATAAATCAACTTAAGTCTAATGGATGATCCAACATGCGATATGTCAGACGCCTCTAACGATGAGGTTGACTTCAATGATCTCTACTTTATTGTTGAAGCATATGATGAATTAATGTTTAACTCTTCTAAGTTAGCATATGCATATAAAAAATTAAGAAAATAGTATAAAAATGTGTCAAAGGAAAATGAGTTTTTGAAAATTGATTTAACATCGTCTAAAGACGATATAATGTCTTTACATTTTTAAAATTTTTAAAGGAAGATTTAATGTTCTAAACTTAGAAAATAAAAATCTTATTTTAGATAATAAAAAGCTTAAAGAAAACATAACTACTACAACTAAAATTATTGAAAGTGTTGAACAACTTAAGCAAGAAAATGACACTCTACTCAAGGTATTAGACAAAATGTATGACGACAACAAATGCTTAGACATCGTAATAAAAAGTAGCAAATGTTCTCATGATAGAACATGCTTAGGCTTTGATGATAAATATGTTAGTCATTCATGCTCAACAAAGTTTATTAAATTTGTTAAAGAAGGAAAATAAGCCTTCAATGTTAGGTCCAATTCTAAAAAGAAAAGGATAAGTAAAACTAACAAAGTTGGACCCAAATCTAGATGGGTACTAAAGAATCAAATTACTCTCTTGCAAACTTAATGGATACTATAAGAGAAACTTCCACCATGATGTCTGGAAAATGGATACTCACTTATAATAAAAGAAGAAATGTTTACATTCCAAAACCTGAAGAAGCATAAAAAGATAGAGCATTCCCTCACATTCCAAAACCCTGGCCATTCAAATTCCAAGAACCACGTTTATCACTCACACATATAAGCGCCAAAGGAAACCAAATGTCTTCATTCACTCCAAGTTTTTCTCTGAAATTCTAAAGTCCTCACTCTCAAGCATTTTCTCTCCAAAACCCTTGAATTTCCAAAAGCACTCTCTGTTACCAAGGTTGGAAACTAAGACTAAGAAGCTGTTATGACTCTTAAAGAAGTGTATGCTGCTTGTAGAGTCTTTGTAGTTGGTCATGCCATCGAGATTTCTAGATGTTTTAAGAGCAGTAACTTATGGTCTTTATTATCTAGGAAGGCTATGTAGGATTTTATCGATGTGATCAAAGTTGTCGTAGGACTTTCCTACATACTTAAGCTTGTTGAGGACAATTTGGAATTATTGAACATGCTCTAAATGTTTTCATTTTCTAGCATGGTGAACAATTCATATTTTTTGGTCAATAGACTGAGTTTATTTCTTTTGACCTCATTTGATCCCTTGTACATTACGACCAGGGTGTCCCATATTTCCTTTGCTCTTTGGTAGGTGTGAACTTTTTAATATTCTTGCTTAGAGAGAGCACACATCAACGAGTTACGAGCCTTGGAGTTTAGTAGGTACCATTGTTTTTGTTTTTCTGTCCATTTTCTCTTTGCGAGTGCTTCTCCCCCTTTATCAAGAGGTGTATAGTTTCCCTTCTCGATGACATCCCTCATATCAACATGGCACGATCCAAAGAATGTGGTCATTCTTTGTTTCCAATAATCAAACTTCTCTCCTTTGAATAAAGGAGGATGATTAACAACATCGTGCTCTCTTTTGTTTTCTTAGTTTTTACGTACCTCTCTTTTTACGCTTCTCTCTTTTTATTTCTAATTTAATAAGCCCCTCTTTTTTTATTTAACTAAAATCCATTAAAAATAACTGTCTAGATAATGCTTCGTGTAAAATCTCAATCAGTTTTTAAAACATAACTACTATATTTCAAATTATATACAACTAGCTCTATCAATAAGCCAACACATCACATTTAAAATATAGCACATCATAAATTTAACAATTATAAAATAACATGTGTTGCATTTATATCAACAAAATAAATAAATAATAGATAACTTTATGTTCTACTCAAGACTTTCACATCAACTGAGCTACACCACACCTTGTGAACTCATGTAGATTCTAATAAAACTTACTCAAGTCTTATTTATAAGCTTTACATTTTTTCGGGTCTTACATAGAGTAGATATGCAAGAAAACAATTATGTCCTTTTTCTTATCACTTTTGTTGTTTTTGAACGTTAACGTCATTTAATGTCATTTAATGTGCATTCAGAACAACTCTAAGTTTTGCAAATTTTCTACTACTTTAGGAGGGTTTGATTGTTTAAGCATTCTTGTAAAGATACCAAGTAGTTCATGAGACTTTCATCGTTCAGTGAAAACTTCGTTTAGCATAGGTATCATTTAGCCTTTGCAAGGCTTTTCCTAACATCGCCTTGTTTAGTGATTTTTCGTTGCGCTCAAGAGCGCGTTTAACAAAATACCTTCCAACATATGTTTATGGAATAATGTTTGTACCTTTTACCATGTTTACCAAAAACATAATTTTATACCTTATAGTGAGAGCTCGTCTAGCATTGTTTATCAAAACATTAGCATGAGTGTGTTTGATAAGACTCTCATTGACACATTTGTGAGAAAATCATATGCATTTACTAAAGCTTTTCTCAAGGTGTTTAAATTTCACAAACCTTCTTCATAAAACATTTATCTTTTAACTATGTTATTTTTCCAATGATAACACTTTGTCATATACTCATTTCGTTTAATGTTGTTTGTTAAAATTCAAAACATATGAGAACATTTTGACAATTTAGTCTTATAGACGATCTTGTCTTAACAATATCTCTTTTTGATGTTTAACAAATACACATTTAAACTATATGATTTTCAGTTAATGTGATTCATATTTCAAAATCTTATGAAAACTATTTTCAGACGTTTGAACTAAATTATTAATATATCCTAAATTTTTTTATAACTCAATTTTTTTAATATTAAGAAAAATATTTATTAGTTAAATAAAATTTGAACTAGATTATTAATATATCCTAATTTTTTTTAACTAAGTTAATTTGAATTTTCTTTTATTTTTTTAGCATGACAACCTTCAGTATGTCAACCAATTCCGATTATTGCAAATTCTCCCTGAATTCAAAATTCAAGTATTCTATAGATAAGTATCTTATTTGTCTAATACATTTTATATGCTAACACTACTTATAGAGTTTTTGAGAGGAAAAAATAGAAATAATAAGTTGAGTAAACTTATGTAAAATCACAATACCATCTTCAATTTAAAATTTTAAAAGAATTCTTTTTTCTGAATTTTTCTCCTCATCTCATTGATCTTTACCCCATGTAAAAATTTCCATTTATTTTAGAATACTTATAATGTTTTTATTATAAAAAATTATTGTTTTAGTCAGTTATGCTAACAAATATAACGATATATAGATAGTTTTCAGATATCCAAGAGTAGAGTTGTGGAAGATAATTTTGTTGAAAAAATAAACTGAATTTAAGAGGGGTAAATTGCACTTAAAAAAAATTCTTGATTTACCGAAACAACAAGCAAATTTTATATTTTCTTTAAATCAATCTACTCAGAAGGAAGCTCTTGATCAAGGTTTTAAGATGTATACTCAAGTTATTTATATTCAAGACAATTATAAGAGTTTATACAATTTAAGAATAACACATAAAGAAAGCTACATCTAATTATTTAATGACCTTGATGAAGCTAACAAGGTAATCCACTAAATTCTAGTTTTACAAGCACTCTACAAAAGAAATAATACTTTACAAGCACTCTACAAAAGAAATAATACTTTACAAGCACTCTACAAAAGAAATAATACAATTACTAAATCTTGCATTCTAAAAATATTTTTATACACTTGCAAAACTCTTGTGTAAGCCAACCATTATCGCTCTTATCGTTTTAATCAAGACAACTGTATGACCAATCTCAGACCAAACGGTCAACGATTTGTACCTGCAGACCAAGCGATCGAGAGAAGGATCGAGTGTTCACTCTCCAATGAGATTACTACCAATTGTGTCGTAATTATACTCTACTAAGCAAAGACTCACTCCAAAATCTATAAATATATGTTTAAGGTACAAAATGTAGGTGATTACATGTAATACGTATTTACTATTTGAACTATTAAGTTCGAACTGTTAGCATTAGAGTATCTTGTGTAGGTGTTCAGTACTGAACAAACAACTACAAAAAAACTCCGAATAGAAGAGCCCTTGAAGACTTTTTGGATTATAAAATTGTTTGTTTGAGTTGACTTTGACCTTATACTTGGAAACATAAAATATAATAACATAAGGTTAACAAAGTAAATATGAGAACAAAATCATCTATAGCAACGATTAACACTAAGAACAAAAGTTAGGTGATATTTACCAAAGAGAATAATACTAGATTTTGGATCTCTAACAAGAGATTTATTAATAGGATTTTAAGAAGTAAGTTCAGCTCATGTATTAATTAATTTTTGCTTTCTAAATGTTTTCTCTAAGCCTCAAAGAACTTATGTACTTAAATAAAAAAGGACGCCGGAAATAAATTATAATATTTATGTATATTTTTTTATTTTTTACACATTCAAATATTAAATTACAATTTTTTTTTTCAAAAATTAACTAGATAACACGCCTCACACACTTTCACAGATCAATTAATCATTTTTATATCTTTAAAGAAATTTAAATCTTAACGTACATGAAAAAAAAAGAGAGAAAACATTCCAAAATTTAGGGCAAACTAGGAGAGATAGAGCTTTTGTTTAGAGTCCCACTCCCACTCTAACCAATTCTCATTGGAAATTACTTCTATAAGATTTTATTACACTTTTATAATAATTTTCCACCTTCCATAAGCCAAATCCAAACATCTTGGACCAGCGAGGGACCCAAAATAGGCTCGCCATACGTAGTATTTCACGAACATCCCTTAAATGTTTTATAAAAGTTTTCAAAAGTTATTTAAATTTTGTCTTCTTTATTATTTTATATACATAATTGACTTTAATCCTAAAACTTAATCTTATATATCGAACATAAAATTAGACATAAATAAATAGTTTAACAGTGATTGATAACAAATAACACAATATACTTAATAAATAATAAATTTTTTGATAGCAGATGACATAATAAATTAAAGGTTTAATAGGTTCGGAGGTCTCTATATTTGCGCGTTCGTTTCACTTGGGTCCTCCAATTTTAGAAGTGATCAATTAAGTCCCTAATTTAACAAAATTGAGTCAATAATACCCTTTCCGTTAAATGCAAGGGAATCTGAATGCAAATTAAAAATTGCAGAAATTGTCACGTATTAAGGTGAATGCAAATTAAACAGGTGGCATGCTGAGGCATCATTTTATTTGCAGGTGGCGGAGTTTGAGCTTAATACGTGGCAATTTCTGCAATTTTTAATTTGCATTCAGATTCCCTTGCATTTAACGGAAAGGGTATTATTGACTCAATTTTGTTAAATTAGGGACCTAATTGATCACTTCTAAAATTGGAGGACCCAAGTGAAACGAACTCGCAAATATAGGGACCTCCGAACCTATTAAACCTAAATTAAATAAACAACAAATTTTATTAAAATATATTTTAATTCATAACTTTGATATATATACTATAATATAAAGTGAATTTTAAATTAAATTTAATTTCACAAAATTAATTTTTAAAATAAAATTTGTGTTCACTTTTATATTTATATAGACTTGAATTTGGATTTTTATTTTAAGTCAATTATTGTATTTTGAGTATTATCCATTATATAGTTTGAAATCTTTTACTGATTTATTCTTTAGAGATGCTTTTGAAGTAATGAAAAAAGGAAATATATATATATATATATATATATATATATAAATTGTTTTTATTTTCAATTTCTAAACTATATATGAAATATTGTGAGTATCAAAACATTAACTTACTCTCTTATATCCACAAATACTTAACTAAAATTCGTTTGATTTTTAAATATAACAGTTTGTTAGTGTAGAAAATTCTATTAAGAAACATGTAAACATTAATTATGTTTTTGAATAAGTCAAGTCAAACAGCATCTGCTTGCTGATTTTGTTAGCTGGTATTAAGTTTTAACCAAACTTGACCTGATCTGCTATTGTGCCCACAGAGAATTCCAAAACAACAAAACAGATTTTGTTTTGGTCATTATGTACTCTCCCAGAAGAAAATTAGTACTAAACTAAGAATTAGGTCATCAATTAGGCCCCACCACACTTTCTTGTTTCCAAAGCTTGGTTCCTTTTTCCTATATGCTCAATTATCTTCCTCCTCTCTGTTCATATATATCACAACAAATACTTGGTACCCCACCTAATCTTTTTAGGCATTCCATTCCCCATACATTTTGGGATGCTAATTTTTCTTCAAACCTCAACAACTTCCCCAGTTTTTACCTTTTACAAACTAAACATTTGTCTATAAAATTTCTATATGTTACACATATGTTTGGCCTAGTTAGTTACTTGATAGGTCACTTCTATTTTTTTGACAGGTTGCCAACCTAGACAAAATCGAAAGGAATTGGGCTCAGCCCTTATGTTTTTTTTTTCCCTTTTTCTAATTATAATGTGTGTGTGTGTGTGTTGGTTCTCTTTTGGAGGATATTTGGTACCAGATTTTTTTTCCATATTCGGATCATGATTTCAAAGAATAATTGGTTGATAAAAAATATTGTTACAGTTATTTACATAAGTTTTTAAGAAATTATAATGAATAATATAATTATATGGGTCATGATTGATACTATAATTTTTTTATTTTACTATTGAACAATAATAAATAGTAAATTTTATTTGAATATATATATATATATATATATATATAAATTTTAATTAGTTAAACATAATATTTTATTATTAGAAATTATTACAAGGTGGAAATAAATCATAAAGTAGGTGTCAAATGCGATATGATAATTTTTTTATTAAAATTTATATTTTATCTCAAAATAGTTATATTTCTTGACATAATATTCTTCTCAGGAAGGGTGACTGTTCACAATTCTCAGAAACATGGTTTCTGAAAATACTGTTTTTTTTTCTAAAAAAAAAAGAGAAAAATCAAACAAGAGAAGCATATTTTTCACACCTTCGATTTTCAGGACATTAAAAGCTCTCCTTCAACCAAACACTAATAATACTCGTAGTGAAGATAGTGATGTTTTACCCATTTCAAATAATAGGTCAAAGTCCAATTTGTTTTTGCTATATTTTTTATATTGTTTCTATGTTGTACTTTTAAAATGTATCTTAGAATATATTGATTTTTATATTTTTAAATACATTAAAAATAATTTAATATACATGTATTATAAAAATATAATAGAAATATAAAGAAATCAAAATCAATATTATTTCTTTTTCAGCATTAATTGAGTTGATATTTAAAACCTAAACAAGAGTTCAAAGCTGCCTAAAAGCAAAATCATGTTTACTAGAGGGAAAGTTGATGTTGATGTATTATATGTTGTTTTATCTCCATTAAATTTCCCAACATAATCTCAAGTTGGATAACTTGGGCAACATGTGCAGTGTAATTAGTGTCTTTTTGACTTTCATTTTCCATTGGATTATTCATACAAATGCTGGGCAATGATTTTATTCGCATCTTATTAACTGTTTAATTTGAAGCTAATTACAACTTTACTAGTTTGACAATGGCGAATTTAATCATATTTTTTCTCAAACGATGAATGATTCACAAACCGTTTCCAAACAGCTTCTGACAGGGTTTATGATTGAACTTTTGTCCATTAGTCTTTCACCTTATTTTATTCATTATTTGGCCTTTCTGTTTAATCATACTACCCTTTATAGCAGTTCCATAACTAAACATTTTTATTTGTAGAGACATAATATCTTATTTCACATGAAAAAAATAGTATGAAAAAAAAAAAATAAAGTAATCATGACATTAATAATTCTTTTCTAAAGATGATGGGTGTAAAAGGACAATTAATCCATCTTGCCAACAAAATTTATTTTTGAAAAAATTAGTAATAATCATGCATTATGGAAAAGTATTTTCTTACTTTAGTTGATTAAATTTAAATATTATCTGTAGTAAACATGTTTAACCTTTTTTAAAATTCAATTTATTAGTCGTTTAAAATTATTTGCAAACATGCCTATATTTCTCGTTTTCTCATTTTCAACTGTTAAAAGATACGACTCTCACTCTCTCATTAATGCTTTCCGGGAAATTATTTTATTTCTGTGATTTAACTTTTTTTTTTAAATTTTATATTTAAAGGCTTTATATTTATATCTCTAATATGTTTATTAATATTTTTTGTCATAAGTTAAGGCATAATTTAATACCTCGTGTTCTTTATTTATATAATAATTATTCTGATAAAAGAAAATCTGAGTGTTGTTCTTGTTGTTAGAAGCTTCTTGATTCCTTCCTTTCTTTTGTTGACTTGTGAGAGCAAATGTTCGGGCGGCTACAGAATCCTATCCTCGATTTTCATAGTTTTCCACGAATTGACAATTAAACAATTTGACAATTTTGAACTTATAATTTAAAAATTATTTTCTCTTTTATTGCATTATTCGCCATGTTTACTTTTTACTTTTCTTTCTTCTTATTCTTTTGTTATTTCTTTTTCATACACCCCGATTACGCTTTCCGTGTATTCATTTAAAGTTTTATGAGATTAGAGAAGGACATACATCTAATGTTTTTATACGTAAATTAAAGAATGTAATTAATATTTTTAATTTTACAAAATATAATATGTAACGTTTAGTGTATATTTTTTTATTTCTAAGTTTCTCATTTACTCGTGTTAATAGTCCTAGCAAATATTTAATGCAGAATTAAAAAATTTATACTCATTTTTATTTTATGCAATTAACATAATTGATGGTAAATGGGTATTGATTATTTGATTTAATTATACTTTTGTGTGTGTGTGTGTAAAACAGTTTTAACCGTTTCCCCCCCTCAATATACAAAATAAACACCACTGTTTAATTTTTTTTTCTATTTTAGGACAAATATGATTTGCTAGTATATTAGTCAAGATTTTTGACTAGTTGTTTAAACTCATAAAAATCTACTCTTGTAGTCATAATTCATGAACTATATTTGTGCTTCATAATTCTTAGAATATTCCTGAACTATTTTTCAACAAAGAGTTGTAGCTATACGAATTACTCGTTTATTTAAGCATAAAATCCTTTTGGATACGAACAGCAAAGACATGAATATCTGTCATGAGCACACGTTTTGATCTGAATTATGTTATGTAATAGGACACTACAATAATAATTCTTTTATTGCTTAATTAAGCTTTATATTGATTAGTATTTTAAAAATTATTCTTACGCTATCATTATTTACTTAGCTATATAATATTTCTTATATTAAAAAAAAAAACAGTAGAACTTTTCCAAGGGATCAATATCTGGATTCCTAGGTAGGATCAGTTAAAAACAATCATACAAAATTAGGGTAACAAAAGAAATTAATGTTTATTGAACATGCAACATATAAGCACCTGATGCTACAGTTGCATTCACTATAAAATGGTATCTACCAGAGAGAGGGGAAAGGAAAAGAAGAGTATGAAGTTAAGTGTTTGAAGATTTGTGAAAGAGAGTGATTCTGTCATCAGAGAGCCTTGTCTTGTATGCAGCATTCTTGTATTCCCGCCATGTCAATTCTCTGTACAAACTCTCTTCTTCTTTGGACACCAGTGAAGGTAAAGGAGCAATTTTTTCCTCCAAACTTGGCCCTCCAAAATAGATCATTGACAACCTTGACAACCTTGAATCAGCCAATACCCTGTGCTTAACACTCTTAAACCTCCCATTAGTCATAACCTGAAATTTCCATATTCAAACACCATGCATTATCGTGCTTGCATCACTCTCTTATTTCTCTTTCAGTCTTTACAAAACTTTTGTTAGAATGTCTTTGGGTCTTTATCATAGATTTGTAGGTAATTGACCGCAAATCTCACTGATTTTATAAAATTAAAATGAAGTAAAATTCACTTCTTTACGATAATGTGAAAATCAATTTTGAGTTTTCATCTAACAATTTTTATCGATTAAAAAGTAAAATTTATCTCAAACTTTAATCAATTTAAACATTAAAACAAAATGTCCTTTTTCTGTTCAAGTAAAGCTTAAATAAAAACGAAGTGAAGTCTAATCTCATATTTAATTTCTATACTGTATAATATTATTATTATTATTTTTAATTCCATCTCTTTGTAAGACATTGTTATTATATCCACAGGTGGTTAATCGAAGCTTAATTTGATGTTGAGTTAGAAAAGAAGAAGGGTTAGATAGTTTGAAGATGTACCTGCAAGAGGTCACCAACATTGACAAAAAAGGAAGAATGGTCAGGGGGGATTGAAGCCCAAGTCCCATCTGGGAGACAGATTTGCAGTCCTGATGTGTTGTTGGATCTCAGGACAGATAATATCTGTGGGTCTGTGTGCTCTCCAAACCCAATCAAATTTCGTCCACTCAGTGCACTCTCCTCTTTCAGCTCTCCACACGCTGGATACCTATTCACCCTAAAACATGAATCACTTCTCTCCTCTCTTATCATTCTGCTAAACACATTCTTCCTTCTCCCTAACCCCAACCCATCACCCATTTCTTCCAACACTTCACAGCACATCTTCTTCATTGCCCCTATGTACTCCTCCACGCACAACCTTATAACAAAACCATCAAAAACCTTCTTATTTTCATAATAAATGTTTTTAGCAGTAGTTAATGCAGTGGCAAATAAGGTGGTCATGCTGTACAGAGACTGCAGCCAAAATTGCAGAGGTGAACGCATTTTACAACGTTGACATATAGTAAACGACGAGAGAAGAAAAAAACAAGAAAATAAAACAGAAACCAGGGGACTCTGTTCTAAAAAGCTTTATGAGTTACCTGAAAGATTCCGGGTTTTGGTTCAAAAGCTGAACGGATTTGGGGGAGACGATATCGGGGTTGGTGCTGAGGAGGAGGTACTCGATCCAACCCATGTCACCGTTCGTGCCAATTCTCTTGCTGCCATAGCCAAAAGGGTCGGGAGGACCAGCCTTGTCTTTCACGGACTGGCTTTGCGTGAAGAACTTGAGAGCTTCATTTTCCAAACGCGTTATCATCTCCAACGGAAGGCCATGGTTGACCAACTTGAACAGACCAATCTCTTGGCATGCCTTCACCATGATTGTCTTGGCATCAGGGTGTGAGAGATCAACCTCAGGAACCTCCGTGAACATGGTGGAGGGGTTGCATGTCTTGGCCAGAAACAACTCGTTTAGTGCAGATTGGTTCGAAAGAACAACCATGGTGTTCTTACTAGTTGCTAATGGCAGCTGCCAGAAAAAGGAATACACTGAGAAAAAAATGTTTGTGTCTGAGAGAGAGAGAGAGAGAGTAGTGAAAGAGGAATGGTGTGAAGAGGGGTTTAAATGGTGAGAATGGGAATGAGGATTGAATGCATGAAGGGTGAAGAAAAGAGAGGCGTTATGAACTATAGAGACAGCCATTTGCCTCTCATTGTCGTCGTGGCATTTATACTATCGACCCAGACATGTAAAGTTATTGTCTTTTTTCTGAATTTTTTTTTCAAATTTTATATTATATAAACAAAGAGACAATATTACATATACTGTTCATATTTAATGAAATTGTTTTAATCTTCCCCTACTTAACGTTATATTATTTTCTATTCTTTCAATTTATATATAACTTTACACCAATTAAAAAAAAACACGAATAAAAGCGATTTAATTTAAATTCCTAAAAAGTAGGTAACTTTTCACACATACACCTACACCAATTTGGTATCATTTATAAAGGATAACAAAAATACTCTACTCGTATTGGCGGATATCAATAAATATTTATTATTCGTAGATATTTTAATATTCACTTATAAATAGATCGGATGTGATATTATACTATATAAGGGATAATACAAATTCTTGTACTCATAGATATTTGGAGATAAAATTGGTAACAAATAATTGATATCCATATGTATTTATTATCTATAAATAGTGGATATTTTAATATCCGATTGGTGACATCATACTATTTGTATCCATAAGCATCAATATCAGCAAAAAATTAAAATTAAAATTTAATTTATATTTTACTAAATTAAATTTAAATTAATTTATATTTTATTAGATTAAAGTTAAATAAAATTAAATTTATATTTATATTTAATTTAATAAGTATTATATTTTATATTTTATTTTAAAAATGTATAAAATATATATATTTTAAATATTTGTGGATATTCACGAGTACCCACAGGTTTTAAAATATCTGTAAGTATTTTTTTAGCAGATATTCGACAAATAACAAGATAGATAATGGATAAACTTTTTTGTAAAACTATGGATGGACACTATCCATGCTTGACCCGACATATTGTCATCACTTCATTTATACTTAATAAATTAATGAAATTGACCTTCATCTTTCGTGTTTAAATGGTGTATGCCTATATGTTAAATATGGGTAATTATTCTTTAATTACATGAACTTAGAATCTATTTTAATTATAAAAAAATCACATTTTTTTCATGTTTTCACATTTAATTTCTCTAATACTTTAACTTTATAGTTTTATATTGAATACAAATAAAAAAGTTGGATTGAAATGTAAAAAAAACAAAAACTCACACATTAAATCTTATTTAATGTAATAAATTGAGTGAATTACTAACATATTAATGATTAAGAGGTTAATATACTACACAATGATATTTTATAATGTAGATTGAAGTCTTTCATTTGCCTATATTTATTTTTCAATTTTTTAGTAAGCATACTTATTAACCTATTAGAATGTTTATAGTTTTGTAACACTAAAAAAATTTACAATTTTTTTGAAGGTTATTTTTCTCTTTTTTTAGGGGTTTACTTAATCGGAGTTTTAAAACCGCAAAAAATGTGTACAATTTTTTTTTAGCTTTTGATTGTGATAAAATGGAACTATATGATAAAATTAGTTTTATTAATCAAACAGAAAGTGAAATCATATGAACTAAAACTGAATATTATATAAAAAATAAACTACAGTATTCAACATATTAATCTGATTTATACAATTAATTGTTCATATATAAAAATTAAAAAGAAAGATGTTCAATACTAAATTAAAATACTAAAAATATGATTAGGAGATGTTCATTAATAATGTCTAATTTTGTTCTTCTTCGTTATATTCATTGTTTGACACGCTTCCCTTGATCAAATATCTATAATATAACATAATAGTTAGTCGGTAATATATTTAATAAAAAAAATCATACAAATGAATTTAGTAATTATTACCGATGATGGTTGAAACAAGGAAAATTGTGAAGACAATGAACCCTAATGGTTTTGCAACAAAAGTGTCATCGTTGCCTTTATTTCATTGACTTGTGATGTCAATGAAGATACTTGTAACAGAAAAAATCATTTAAAAAGTAAGTAAAATAATACCTAACAAATTAATCATAAAAGTAAAAATCAATTAAATATTGATAAAATATTTATTAACCTGAGTTTGTAATTCTTCAACTTGAGAAAATGTTGATGATCCACTATGAGAACGAACATTGACTCTAAAGACTTTAGATGGGCACCCTAGATGTAGACCACGAACACGTCCATAATGCTCTTGGATTCCTAAAGCATGAGACAATGAATTTGAACTGGATATTTATTTTTGATTGAGACACTGATGTTCTGGATTCATATGCTTCAACTTTTTCCTACATACAACATTTAATAAATTAGTGAAATTGTCTAAATCAGAGAAAACAAGTGCATTACTAGGAAAAATAAATTAGTGAAAAATTTTCCTAGCCTCTTAATTTGTACCAATACAATAGTTTGAAAAGTAGATTAATTAGAGGATAACACTATACAGAGCCTCAGGAACATGATAATGCACACCTATGTGTTATTTCCATGCATAGAAAGCGAGAAATATATGACATAGTATGCATCTAATTAATTGGTTTTCTGTGAAAAGATCACTGCTTAGAAAAAGTAAAGATTGTTTGCAAGCAGTGTCATAGGCGAGGGTGTATCTACAACTTGTATTGTGTCAATGAGTACTTTCTATGATGTTTTATGTCACTTGGGGTGTGAAGAAGGAATTTACAAGTTTAGTGGTGCATATCAAGTGGGGTGCAATAAACAAATGGAAGCCATAATTATTGTGCTATATATCACCTTGACTATAGTTTTGTTTTCTAGCTTGTTGCAGAGGTTGATACAAGAGAAAAAGCTAAGGCAACCATGGAGAATAGTGAGGCTTTAATACCTATTGAGGTTCTTTACTTGTTTTTTTATTACTTTAGTTTCAGAAATAATAAACATGCATTATTTCTTCACATTTTCTTTGCCATTAACATGGAAAATTTGCTGCAATAGTAGTCTGTTGGCTTCTTGGAAATGGATGCCTTTTTTCATGGAACAGTATGCTAGAAGATTACTATATTTACTTGTTTTCGGTTATTCATGTATGTTGTCTTTTTCTTTTCATCTGGTTTCTCATTCATTCTTGTGGTTAACCAAGGACTTCATTAATTTAAACTACTTCAAATTTCAATTTGTTTTCTATCAAACATTGCTTTATGGTTAAAGTAGTAGTGTACCAGTAGGGACCGGACGTCAGATGGGACCAGACGTTAGATAGGCCGGACTCCCACAATAAACCAAACACGCTACTCTTCGGTTCATCATCGAGGGTTCGGCGCTCCAAGCCGGACGCCCGTACGTCCGCGATCACGCAACCTTGCCCCTCGTCATTCGGATAAATAGTGATGAGACCGGCCGGTCATACCGCCTGCTAACCATGCCGCCTATAGGGATTGGCTGGCTGAAAAGCCAAACTTTAGGAGACCGGCCGACCATGCTACTAATTAACCAGGTTTAAGGCAAGTTGAGGTTAAAAGCTATTGGGCTGAATTTGGGCCGTGATTAACTTTTCACTAATCCCAAGCCTATAGCGAAAACTATAAATACAGATCCAGGGTAAGTGGTAGATGGGTTGCATTTACTACGCATTTATTACTGTTCGATAGAAAAACGCCATTGCTCTCAACTGACTTTGGCATCGGAGAATCTTTCGCAGGTCTCCCACCCGCGAGCTGAGGTGGAAATTGAGGAGCGAGGACGGAGGACCGGACCTATGGAGTATCAGTAGAGAGGTACATGGAGACATTAGACGACACAACCCTTCACATCCGAAACAAGTAGCATGCCAAAAGTTTAGGAATTGGCTTAAGAACCTTAAAGCTTTCAGAACATTTATTTTGATAACTAAGAATAGATGACAAAGCTTTACATCAGTTTATGTTGTTACCTTTGATACTTAACCATGCACCTTAGATAAGATGATCAATGAATTTCTAATCACTTTCCTAGTGTTTTTCATCTTATATATAAGCTATAGTAGTAACAAAAACAAACAATAAGTTGAAAAGTAGTTTTACTTTCATTTAGTAACAAAAACATGGCATGCAGCTTAACTAAACCACAAGGCAAGGCAGAACCATAACATATTAAGTAGCAATGTCATAAGCAGAAATGGAACTTACACCAATTTTCCCTTGCCTCATCATTGACAAAAAATTCATTGCTCTTCTTATGGGTAACTATCCAGACTTCTTCTCTGTTAACTTTGTGGCCACACTCTCTTTCATATGAAAATTAACGAAGACTTATTAAGTATGGAATAAATATTATGAGAAATGAAAAATTGAAGATAAATAACGCCTCATCATTTCTTCCCTCTTCCTTGCAATGCTCTTGGACCCCCTTGTGTGAGCAAGAGTTCTTTTTATCCTATTGTGATTATTTTTTAGGACAATCTCCTAACATTGTGATAAAAAAGTTATTAAATCATAACAAAATTTTATGAAAAGAAATATAGGCTTTACCTTTGTTCTTTCATTAGGTCGATAGTCAACAAAAGAAGCCTAATCATCTTTATCTATGTGGGGAAGGGGTTTGGGAGAAAATGATTATGGTTAGGGGAAGGGGTTTGGGAGGAAAAGAAGACAACATTAGGGTTTGGGGGAGGGAACTAGATGCATAAGGAAATGAAGGCGCGAGGGAGGAAACTATGGGCTGAAAATATTTAGGGATCACCGGTGGTTTCATTAAACAACTGCCAAAAATATATTCTAAAAATAAAAAAAAAATTAAATTTTAGGGGCGGTTTTTGTTATAAACCGCCGATTTTTTTAAAAAAAAAACAATTACTGCGGTTTTACTCAGAAATCTCCAGAAATTATTTGGGGTTTATAAAATCGCCAGAAAATAACTCCACCTAAAATGTATTGTTTTTGTAGTGTAATGTGCCTATTTAAGAGACTATATCAATATGAATAAAACATAAAAAAGATATAATAAATTTTCTACTAGTGGTATAAGAGAACATCCTTAGTAAGATCATTAATGCTTGTTGATGGAAAACATAATAAGTTTATTAATTCACGTAATATACTTTAGTTTTAAAGAAACATAAATATATAATGATGCAATGATATGTTTGAAAATTTCGTGAATTTATAAGTCTCAATTGTAAAATAATTAAAGCATATACCATTTTAGACATCGGTGAATCAAGAACCGAAGCCGAAAGGTGCTCTAAAATTTTCAAAATTTTAAAAAATCTGGCTATTTTTTTTTTCTGAACTAGACATATGACTTTTTAGTTATTTAAACAACTGCTATCTTATCTACCTTTTGCAGCGGTTCCCTAAACAACTAAGCGCCAAAATTTTCATTTTTTTTTTCAAAAATCCTACTATTATTATTTTTTGAATAGGACATAGGACTTCGGTTATTTGAACAACCATTGTCATATCTATTTTCGAAAGCGGTTCCTTAAACAACCGAGGCTCAGAGGTGCGCCAAAATTTTCAATACTTTTGAAAAATCTCGCTATTTTTTTTAATAGAATATATGGCCTCGATTATTTGAACAACTGCTGTCATATCTACTTTCTACAACGGTTTCCTAAACACCCGACACCAAAAGGTTGATCAAAATTATAAAATTGCCGCTTGTGTTTTTGGGGAAGGACATAGCCTAAATTATTTGAACAATTGTTGTTGTATGTCTCGTCTAGGGTATATTCGCAAAACAAACGCAAGTTACCATTTCACACTTCTCTTCTTCCTACCTCTGCGAATGACTGTCACCATTCACTACTCATTGTCTCTACCACTGTGGTTAACGTCATTGTCATTGTTTATTTTTGGTTTTTGTATTTGCACAATAGTCGAGATTTGACATATTAACTCGCGTAATATGTTTCGTTTCTTGTACTTAATTCGTGATTCTGGTGGTGAAAAATTATACGGTAGCTTATGTAAACCACACATTGTCTTTGGTTGTGCAAATTTAGTTCATTCCTAGGTTGTTTTACATTTTTCCTTTGCTTCAAACACCGTGATTTTACACATTTTTTACAATATTTCAAGTATTAAGCTTTATCTTCGTTTTAGGAGATGAACTCCTTCAAACATAAAATGAACAAAACCCATTCCTCACGTATTCCTTCAATTTTGGACTATGCTATATCTTCGACCACTAGAAAAGGAAAGCTTGGTTAAAACGCTTTTCGTTTAACATTCAATATAAAAATTAAAAAAAGAACTTTTTAAAAAAACTTTTGGCCTTAGTTATTTCTATAATCGAAGCAGAAAAGGGTCTATGGTAGCGATTCTTCTCACAACTGCTACCATAGACACTTAAAATTAAATAATTATATTAAATCAGATGTAGTCTATTGCCTCAGTTGTTTATGGAACCGAAACAAAAAATAGTCTATGATAATTGTTCTTCTCACAATCACTGCCACATACCAGTTTTTTTTTCTCTTTAGTGTTTAAGTTTTTTTAACTGAAGCAAAATGTGGATTCTCTTGCTTTAGTTCATAACTGAGGGAAAAAATCTTCCCTTTTTTACATTGTCTTAATATACCTCGTTGTAAAACTGCTATCGATTATCGAAAGTAATCGTTGTAGTATCTCTTTCCTACACTAGTGAGTTTCCAAGGTCTAAGGAGACTTTATGAGGTATAAGGAGTATTGATAAGTAATTGAACATGGCATGCTAAAGAAAATTAAATGGTTCACTAAAGATCAATAAAGGGAATTGGATTAAGCCAAAAGACTTGAAAATATAAAATAAAAAAATATTTTTTTGAAGCCATTAATTGGTCTATTCTGAAAATTATACTAAAAAAAACCATCTAAAGATATTTGGAATTCAATGAAGAAAAAGTATCAAGGATCTTGAATAGCAAAGAGGTACCAACTTCAAGCACTTCGTGGTGAGTTTGAAACAATTTTGATAAAATTTGGAGAATCAATCATGGACTACTTTGCATGTCTGATGACAATTGTCAACAAGCGCACTTATGATGATAAAGAACTGAAGTAATAGTTGTTGAAAAGATACTATCTTTAACACCAAGATTTAATTTTGTTGTATGTGTTTAAGAAGAATAAAA